>NC_051161.1:180940678-181193455 GCF_013339745.2 Dermacentor silvarum | reverse complement strand
TGCCCTCAAACTGAAATGTATCATCAACTTATGAATATGCCCCCGTTCCTGGGCACGAACGCGTTTTCCCGCCTGACAACCTGGCTGCACTATCAGCACGGACGCCCCGCCCCAGCTGCTACTTATCCCGGCACTGTTTTTCGTTCGCTAGGGGCAGGCAACCGCACAGAACAAGGTCGAACAACAGTCATTTACCTGCAAGCCGCCCTTCTGTGGGCCATCGCCCCTTTGCCCGACTGCTTAGAGCGTAGAGAGTTAACCTGGATGATTCTTCGCAACCTGCCATCTCAACCGGAATACCTGCCCATCAAAAACGAAATGGATCATCAACTTAAAAATATGGCCCATTCCTGGGCAAGAACGCATTTCCGCCTGACAACCTGGCTGCACTATTAGCACGGCCGCCCCACCCCAGCTGCTACTTATCCCGGCACTGTTTTTCGTTCGCTAGGGGCAGGCAACCGTACGGAACAAGGTCGAACCGCAGTCATGTTACCTACAAGCCGCCCTTCTGTGGGCCATTGCCCCTTTGCCCGACTGCTTCGAGCATGGCGAGTTAACCTGGATGATTCTTCGCAACGTGCCATCTCAACCGGAATACCTTCCCGTCAAAACCGAAATGGATCATCAACTTACGAATATCCCCCGTTCCTGGGCAAGAACGCGTTTCCCGCCTGACAACCTGGCTGCACTATCAGCATGGACGCCCCGCCCCAGCTGCTACTTATCCCGGCACTGTTTCTCGGTCACTTGGGGCAGGCAACCGTACGGAACAAGGTCGAACCGCTGTCATGTTACCTACAAGCCGCCCTTCTGTGGGCCATTGCCCCTTTGCCCGACTGCTTCGAGCATGGCGAGTTAACCTGGATGATTCTTCGCAACCTGCCATCTCAACCGGAATACCTTCCCGTCAAAACCGAAATGGATCATCAACTTACGATATGCCCCGTTCCTGGGCAAGAACGCGTTTCCCGCCTGACAACCTGGCTGCACTATTAGCACGGCCGCCCCGCCCCAGCTTCTACTTATCCCGGCATTGTTTCTCGGTCATTTGGGGCAAGCAACCGTACGGAACAAGGTCGAACAGCAGTCATTTTACCTACAAGTCGCCCTTCTGGAGGCCATCGCTCTTTTCCCGACTGCTTCGAGCGTAGCGAGTTAACCTGGATGCTTCATTGCAACCTGCCATGTAAACCGGAATACCTTCCCGTCAAAACCGAAGTGCATCATCAACATTCCAATATGCTCCTCTCCTGGGCACGAACGCAATTACCGCCTGGCAACCTGATTGCACTATCAGCACGGACGCCCCGCCCCAGCTGCTACTTATCCCGGAATTGTTCCTCCGCCAGCTTGGGCACGCCACCGCACCAAACAAGGTTGTGCAACTGCCATTTTTCCGGCAGGCTGCTTTCTGTGGGCCATCGCCCCTTTGCCCGACTGCTTCGAGCATAGCGAGGTAACCTGGATGCTTCTTCGCAACCTGCCATCTCAAGCGGAGTACCTGCCCGTCCAAACTGAAATGTATCACCAACTTATGAATGTTCCCCCGCTCCTGGGCACGAACGCATTTCCCGCCAGGAAACCTGGCTGCACTCTCAGCACGGCCGCCCAGCCCCAGCTGCTACTTATCCCGGCACTGTTTCTCGGCCACTTGGGGCAGGCCACAATACGGAACAAGGTCATGCAAGAGCCATTTTTCCTGCAGGCTGCTTTCTGTGGGCCATCGCCCCTTTGCCCGACTGCTTCGAGCGTAGCGAGTTAACCTGGATGCTTCTTCGCAACCTGCCATCTCAACCGGAATACCTGCTCATCAAAACCGAAATGTGTCATCAACTTACGAATATGCCCCCGTTCCTGGGCACGAACGCGTTTCCGGCCTGACAACCTGGCTGCACTATTAGCACGGCCGCCCCGCCCCAGCTGCTACTTATCCCGGAATTGTTCCTCCGCCAGCTTGGGCACGCCACCGCACCAAACAAGGTCGCGCAACTGCCATTTTTCTAACAGGCCGCCCTTCTGTGGGCCATCGCCGCTTTGCCCGACTGCTTCGAGCGTAGCGAGGTAACCTGAATGCGTCTTTGCAACCTGCCATCTCAGCGGAGTAACTGCCCGTCCAAACTGAAATGTATCATCAACTTATGAATGTTCCCCCGCTCCTGGGCACGAACGCATTTCCCACCAGGCAACCTGGCTGCACTCTCAGCACGGCCGCCCAGCCCCAGCTGCTACTTATCCCGGCACTGTTTCTCGGCCACTTGGGGCAGGCCACAATACGGAACAAGGTCATGCAAGAGCCATTTTTCCTGCAGGCTGCTTTCTGTGGGCCATCGCCCCTTTGCCCGACTGCTTCGAGCGTAGCGAGTTAACCTGGATGCTTCTTCGCAACCTGCCATCTCAACCGGAATACCTGCTCATCAAAACCGAAATGTGTCATCAACTTACGAATATGCCCCCGTTCCTGGGAACGAAGGCGTTTCCCGCCTGACAACCTGGCTGCACTCTCAGCACGGCCGCCCCGCCCCAGCTGCTACTTATCCCGGCATTGTTTCTCGGTCATTTGGGGCAGGCAACCGTACGGAACAAGGTCGAACAGCAGTCATTTTACCTACAAGCCGCCCTTCTGTGGGCCATTGCCCCTTTTCCCGACTGCTTCGAGCGTAGCGAGTTAACCTGGATGATTCTTCGCAACCTGCCATCTCAACCGGAATACCTGCCCATCAAAACCGAAATGGATCATCAACTTACCAATATGGCCCCGTTCCTGGGCAAGAACGCGTTTCCCGCCTGACAACCTGGCTGCACTATTAGCACGGCCGCCCCGCCCCAGCTGCTACTTATCACGGCACTGTTTCTCGGTCACTTGGGGCAGGCAACCGTACGGAACAAGGTTGAACAGCAGTCATTTAACCTACAAGACGCGATTCTGTGGGCCATCGCCCCGTTGCCCGACTGCTTCGAGCGTAGCGAGTTAACCTGGATGCTTCTTCGTAACCTGCCATCTCAACCGGAATACCTGCCCATCAAAACCGAAATGGATCATCAACTTACCAATATGGCCCCGTTCCTTGGAACGAACGCGTTTCCCGCCTGACAACTTGGCTGCACTATTAGCACGGCCGCCCCGCCCCAGCTGCTTATCCCGGCATTGTTTCTCGGTCATTTGGGGCAGGCAACCGTACGGAACAAGGTCGAACAGCAGTCATTTTACCTACAAGTCGCCCTTCTGGAGGCCATCGCTCTTTGCCCGACTGCTTCGAGCGTAGCGAGTTAACCTAGATGCTTCATTGCAACCTGCCCTGTAAACCGGAATAATTTCTGTCAAAACCGAAGTGCATCATCAACATTCCATTATGCTCCTCTCCTGGGCACGAACGCAATTACCGCCTGGCAACCTGATTGCACTATCAGCACGGACGCCCCGCCCCAGCTGCTACTTATCCCGGAATTGTTCCTCCGCCAGCTTGGGCACGCCACCGCACCAAACAAGGTCGTGCAATGCCATTTTCTAACAGGCCGCCCTTCTGTGGGCCATCGCCGCTTTGCCCGACTGCTTCGAGCGTAGCGAGGTAACCTGAATGCGTCTTTGCAACCTGCCATCTCAAGCGGAGTACCTGCCCGTCCAAACTGAAATGTATCATCAACTTATGAATATGCCCCGTTCCTGGGCACGAACGCGTTTCCCGCCTGACAACCTGGCTGCACTATCAGCACGGACGCCCCGCCCCAGCTGCTACTTATCCCGGCACTGTTTTTCGTTCGCTAGGGGCAGGCAACCGCACAGAACAAGGTCGAACAACAGTCATTTTACCTGCAAGCGCCCTTCTGTGGGCCATCGCCCCTTTGCCCGACTGCTTAGAGCGTAGAGAGTTAACCTGGATGATTCTTCGCAACCTGCCATCTCAACCGGAATACCTGCCCATCAAAAACGAAATGGATCATCAACTTAAAAATATGGCCCCATTCCTGGGCAAGAACGCATTTCCCGCCTGACAACCTGGCTGCACTATTAGCACGGCCGCCCCACCCCAGCTGCTACTTATCCCGGCACTGTTTTTCGTTCGCTAGGGGCAGGCAACCGTACGGAACAAGGTCGAACCGCAGTCATGTTACCTACAAGCCGCCCTTCTGTGGGCCATTGCCCCTTTGCCCGACTGCTTCGAGCATGGCGAGTTAACCTGGATGATTCTTCGCAACGTGCCATCTCAACCGGAATACCTTCCCGTCAAAACCGAAATGGATCATCAACTTACGAATATGCCCCCGTTCCTGGGCAAGAACGCGTTTCCCGCCTGACAACCTGGCTGCACTATCAGCATGGACGCCCCGCCCCAGCTGCTACTTATCCCGGCACTGTTTCTCGGTCACTTGGGGCAGGCAACCGTACGGAACAAGGTCGAACCGCAGTCATGTTACCTACAAGCCGCCCTTCTGTGGGCCATTGCCCCTTTGCCCGACTGCTTCGAGCATGGCGAGTTAACCTGGATGATTCTTCGCAACCTGCCATCTCAACCGGAATACCTTCCCGTCAAAACCGAAATGGATCATCAACTTACGAATATGCCCCCGTTCCTGGGCAAGAACGCGTTTCCCGCCTGACAACCTGGCTGCACTATCAGCATGGACGCCCCGCCCCAGCTGCTACTTATCCCGGCACTGTTTCTCGGTCACTTGGGGCAGGCAACCGTACGGAACAAGGTCGAACAGCAGTCATTTTACCTACAAGCCGCGATTCTGTGGGCCATCCCCTTTGCCCGACTGCTTCGAGCGTAGCGAGTTAACCTGGATGCTTCTTCGCAACCTGCCATCTCAACCGGAATACCTTCCCGTCAAAACCGAAGTGCATCATCAACATTCCAATATGCTCCTCTCCTGGGCACGAACGCAATTACCGCCTGGCAACCTGGTGGCACTATCCGCACGAACGCCCCGCCCCAGCTGCTACTTATCCCGGAATTGTTCCTCCGCCAGCTTGGGCACGCCACCGCACGAAACAAGGTCGTGCAACTGCCATTTTCCTGGAGGCTGCTTTCTGTGGGCCATCGCCTCTTTGCCCGACTGCTTCGAGCGTAGCGAGGTAACCTGGATGCTTCTGTGCAACCTGCCATCTCAACGGAATACCTGCCCGTCCAAACTGAAATGGATCATCAACTTACGAATGTGCCCCCGTTCATGTGGACGAACGCATTTCCCGCCAGGCAACCTAACCTGGCTGTACTATTAGCACGGCCGCCCCGCCCAGCTGCTACTTATCCCGGCACTGTTTCTCGGTCACTTGGGTAGGCAACCGTACGGAACAAGGTCGAACAGCAGTCATTTTACCTACAAGCCGCCCCTCTGTGGGCCATCGCCCCTTTGCCCGACTGCTTCGAGCGTAGTGAGTTAACCTGGATGCTTCTTCGCAACCTGCCATCTCAACCGGAATACCTGCCCATCAAAACCTAAATGGATCATCAACTTACCAATATGCCCCCGTTCCTGGCACGAACGCGTTTCCCGCCTGACAACTTGGCTACATTATTAGCACGGCCGCCCCGCCCCAGCTGCTACTTATCCCGGCACTTTCTCGGCCACTTGGGGCAGGCCATGATTCGGACGAAGGTCATGCAACAGCCATTTTCCTGCAGGCTGCCCTTCTGTGGGCCATCGCCCCTTTGCCCGACTGCTTCGAGCGTAGCGAGGTAACCTGGATGCTTCTTTGCTACCTGCCATCTCAAGCGGAGTACCTGCCCGTCCTAACTGAAATTGATTATCAACATACGAATGTGCCCCCGCTCCTGGGCACGAACGCATTTCCGGCCTGGCAACCTGGCTGCACTATTAGCACGGCCATCCCGCCCCAGCTGCTATTTTCCCGGCACTGTTTCTCGGTCACTTGGGGCAGGCCATGATACGGAACAAGGTCATGCAACAGCCATTTTTCCTGCAGGCAGCCCTTTGTGGGCCATCGCCCCTTTGCCCGACTGCTTCAAGCGTAGCGAGGTAACCTGGATGCTTCTTTGCTACCTGCCATCTCAAGCGGAGTACCTGCCCGTCCAAACTGAAATTGATCATCAACATACGAATGTGCCCCCGCTCCTGGGCACGAACGCATTTCCGGCCTGGCAACCTGGCTGCACTATTAGCACGGCCATCCCGCCCCAGCTGCTATTTTCCCGGCATGTTTCTCGGTCACTTGGGGCAGGCCATGATACGGAACAAGGTCATGCAACAGCCATTTTTCCTGCAGGCAGCCCTTCTGTGGGCCATCGCCCCTTTGCCCGACTGCTTCGAGCGTAGCGAGGTAACCTGGATGCTTCTTTGCTACCAGCCATCTCAAGCGGAGTACCTGCCTGTCCAAACTGAAATTGATTATCAACATACGAATGTGCCCCGCTCCTGGGCACGAACGCATTTCCGGCCTGGCAACCTGGCTGACTATTAGCACGGCCATCCCGCCCCAGCTGCTATTTTCCCGGCACTGTTTCTCGGTCACTTGGGGCAGGCCATGATACGGAACAAGGTCATGCAACAGCCATTTTTCCTGCAGGCAGCCCTTCTGTGGGCCATCGCCCCTTTGCCCGACTGCTTCGAGCGTAGCGAGGTAACCTGGATGCTTCTTTGCAACCTGCCAACTCAAGCGGAGTACCTGCCCATCCAAACTGAAATTGATTATCAACATACGAATGTGCCCCCGCTCATGGGCACGAACGCATTTCCGGCCTGGCAACCTGGCTGCACTATTAGCACGGCCATCCTGCCCCAGCTGCTATTTTCCCGGCACTGTTTCTCGGTCACTTGGGGCAGGCCATGATACGGAACAAGGTCATGCAACAGCCATTTTTCCTGCAGGCTGCCCTTCTGTGGGCCATCGCCCCTTTGCCCGACTGCTTCGAGCGTAGCGAGGTAACCTGGATGCTTCTTTGCTACCAGCCATCTCAAGCGGAGTACCTGCCCGTCCAAACTGAAATTGATTATCAACATACGAATGTGCCCCCGCTCCTGGGCACGAACGCATTTCCGGCCTGGCAACCTGGCTGCACTATTAGCACGGCCATCCCGCCCCAGCTGCTATTTTCCCGGCACTGTTTCTCGGTCACTTGGGGCAGGCCATGATACGGAACAAGGTCATGCAACAGCCATTTTTCCTGCAGGCAGCCCTTCTGTGGGCCATCGCCCCTTTGCCCGACTGCTTCAAGCGTAGCGAGGTAACCTGGATGCTTCTTTGCTACCTGCCATCTCAAGCGGAGTACCTGCCCGTCCAAACTGAAATTGATTATCAACATACGAATGTGCCCCCGCTCCTGGGCACGAACGCATTTCCGGCCTGGCAACCTGGCTGCACTATTAGCACGGCCATCCGCCCCAGCTGCTATTTTCCCGGCACTGTTTCTCGGTCACTTGGGGCAGGCCATGATACGGAACAAGGTCATGCAACAACCATTTTTCCTGCAGGCAGCCCTTCTGTGGGCCATCGCCCCTTTGCCCGACTGCTTCAAGCGTAGCGAGGTAACCTGGATGCTTCTTTGCTACCTGCCATCTCAAGCGGAGTACCTGCCCGTCCTAACTGAAATTGATTATCAACATACGAATGTGCCCCCGCTCCTGGGCACGAACGCATTTCCGGCCTGGCAACCTGGCTGCACTATTAGCACGGCCATCCCGCCCCAGCTGCTATTTTCCCGGCACTGTTTCTCGGTCACTTGGGGCAGGCCATGATACGGAACAAGGTCATGCAACAGCCATTTTTCCTGCAGGCAGCCCTTCGTGGGCCATCGCCCTTTGCCCGACTGCTTCAAGCGTAGCGAGGTAACCTGGATGCTTCTTTGCTACCTGCCATCTCAAGCGGAGTACCTGCCCGTCCAAACTGAAATTGATCATCACATACGAATGTGCCCTCTTAAGAACACAGTCCCCGAAACAAGTGTTGACTGCAATCATCCCTTGAACTTCTGTGCCGCGAATAACCTGACCCGTCAAAATGGTCCACATGTAGTCAGATCCTATCAACACACTAGGTCCTGGCTCCTCATCAACTTGAATCAACATTCGGTCGTCAGCCAAAACCTTGTTTTCCAATTGCAGCTGTTGCACGAAACGGTTGTCAGTTGACGGTGCAGCAATGTCATGACAGATCACCGGAACGACAATGGCTTGCACTAGGCAACAACGTGTGCCCTATTGACTACGTAATGGCACTTCAACTACTTTGCGGCGTTCGAGAAGGAGATGCACTACCAAACGCCTTAAACGCTATCCTTGTCTCTTCTACCACCCTGAGGTCTTCATTGCTACATCTTCTTTGATGAAGGACGTCCGGCTTCCACCATCCGATATGCCACTGACACAGCGGTACTTGTTGTTGTGGATGGCCAAAGCACGGAAAGACTTCGTTGTCCTTGCTGTGCACTCTCTGCCCACTACTCGATAACACTCCGGAGCGTGACATTTATTGCAGAATAGTAGCTTGCTGGGCTAGTTGGTTCATTGCAACTCGTGTAACAGCGCGAAAAATAACAAGGAAGGGACGACAATAGAGACAGAGGGAAAAGAGCGCTGACTTCCTACTGTTTATTCTACTGATGATGCTAGGTACATATACGAAGCGTCAGCGAGAAAGGAAAATCAAGAGGATAAGGAAAGAAACATCAGTCAGCATGAATGGCACAAGGTGATAACAACATGTGTCCAATCACCAACCATCTAAAAATCGTAGTTCTTCCTTAGTCAGTGTTAGTGATGGCATACTCACACACATTTCTCCCACACGAGCTATCTTAACTGCCTCAATTATTTCTCTGACGCGCTGATCTGTGTGTCGAAATACAATCCCACTTTTCTTGAACTTAGGCTTGCATGGCTTGGTATGACGACACATTCTTGCTGTGCTCTCTTAGTCTGGTGTTTAGGAATCTGCCAGTCTGTTCAATGTATTCGCGTCCCCAAGCCAACGGCACGCGATATACGACACCCTCGTCACAAGAGATAAAACGATCCTGGTGTTGAATCTGGAGAAGAACTCATGCAAGATTCAACACTAGCTTATCTGCGTAATGGTGTGTAAAGTATTTTTTGTAAACGGCGCATGTATGATGATGTATGCGAAACAGTTGTATATATGTGTGGGCCCTTTGCTCGAAAAAATTTTGTTGCAAGTTAGCGCTTGTGTGTGTCACCTCTTCATTCGTCCTTGTCTTTTCATGCGCTATAAGCCTCACGATGCCACTGTCCTTGTTTCATACGCTCGAAGTTACACTGACGCCATCTCTTCTTTACAAATGGCAACAACAAAAGTGATTGTAATTGAAGTGAAGGAATATTGTAGTCGATATCAATGCGTCCAAAATTCGACTAATCTGTTTCCACAACCCAGTGAAGCAAGTTACCCTATCGTCCCCATTATATTTGCACATCACATTGCAATCCCTGTTCGTGTGACCCTGTGCAATACGCTCGTTCAATTAAATACCGTAGTGTTTTTTTTTACAGTGATTTATCCTGGAATTCTCATTTCGCACATATCTGTCAAAAACTTAGCGCAGTGTCTCGCGTTTTGTATTACATGAAACTTTACAGGCCATTGTCTGTCCGAAAGCTTGTAGTACATGCCATATGCTACACTGTAATCCGGTATGGGATATCTACATATGGTCATGGCGCTCAACATTTGGTAAACCGGGTCAGTTCCATTCTTCGTGGTGTTATGAAGAATGTTGCATATGATGTCTCCCCCAAACTTGATGTGTCAAAACTTTGTGCTTTATCTGTTTTCAATTGTTTGCTGCTAGAAACTTGTCCTAAATCGTTTTGGTTAAGCCAGTATGAAATTCCTTATGTGCCTGTTCGTTGTCTGAGACCAAGAAATGCTTGTGTTACACCCCGCTGTAAGACGAGATACAGTCGAAGACTTCGTAACGATTATGTCCCCGCAATGTTTAATTTACTTCCCCAATGCTACAAGACAGCAAGACGAAATGTGGTCTCAGAAAGGCTCTTAGACACATTAATGCGTGATCGGAAACGTGTCATGTTTTATTTTCACTGTTGTCTACAAGCTAATAACGTGTTACTGGTGGTTCTGTCGCTGTCTGACAGGCACTGCCATTCAAGCCCACTGCGGCTTTGGCAAGCCCGATTCTTGCATTCTATTATACTCACATCATCAATAAATTATTATTATTATTAAGTGTATGGTGCCCTGTACCTTCCTTTGAACGTCGCCATTGGAAATGACAAATAAAACTTCCCCGTACCAGAAGTTACAGTTTGAGTGATATTGTGAAGAAACACCAGGAAGAAATAAGAAGGAATATTTTTTTTCTAACTTGTTTGGGCAGTAACTAGCGTATGTAATAGAGTTGGGGGCTAGAGAGCGCATTTTCTTAAGTTTTGACTGGTTGCCCGGATGATCGCGTTTTGTTCTCGCAACGATGCCCGGATGTTCTCGTTTGAGTGCCCGGATAACAGCTCTGGCTTCAGGCTCAAGGTCACTTGAAGGTCGCCGACAATGAGAGCTAAAACCATTTCATGTTTCATCATAATCATCATCAGCCTGTATTTAGGTCCACTGCAGGACGAAGGCCTCTCCCTGCGATCTCCAATTCACCCTGTTTTGCGCTAGCCGATTCGAATTTGCGCCTGCAAATTTCGTAACTTCATCACCCCACTTAGTTTTCTGCCGTCCTCGACCGCACTTCCCTTCTCTTGGTATGCATTCGGTAACTTATTGGTCCACCGGTTATCCATCCTACGCGTTATATGGCCTGCCCAGTCCCATTTTTCCTTCTTATTGTCAACTAGAATTTCGAGGAAAAAATATACTGCGCAAGATTCAAACAAGGACGAAGTGACGAACACGGACAAGTGCTAACTTTCAACTAGCTTTATTCTTCGTCGTTCGTCATTATGTACCCTTGTTTGCACATGCGCAAAAGCATGTAGTGACAATGACACAGCTGCCGATTATGTCAAGCCGCGCAAAAAACACTTCTCACTATCCATTAAAAATATGGATGTGTCGCTAACGCAAGCTTTCCCTCTCAGAGATATGTAGAAGGCTTCCATCAACTCCCGGGCAGTAGTATCTTGGCTTCTACCCAAGATCTTGATTTTTCTGAAATTCGGAACGCACATGCAAGCATGATGATGCGCAGGCAAATGCGCATTTCCTTTATTTAAATTTAAAGCTCACGTTTCCTTGCACGTTCATTAACACAACGTCCAGTTTACCCTACTACGAATTGCCACAAGGTATCTCGTAGTACACCCCGCATTTCACGTACCCCCCAGAGCGTGCTTTCTTCTTTTCAGAAAATATCGAGGGGCAGAGTTCGGTCAGCTTGCGCGGGGCAGAAAAAACGATCGGAACATTGTGCCAGCCTTTTTCAGGTTGCGGGATACGCGATGCAGATATGGCAGCACTTCTGCACACTTCCTACTTAGCTGCCCAGTGCACACCTGGGACGTATCTGTTTTTGTACCACGCAGAACAACTTCTACTATTGCCGTTACGACCGCGAAAGTGAAACCGGCATTATCCAACCGCCGTACCTATTCATTAAAGCTACTTTGCATTGCATATGGGCAAAATCTTCTGAGAGATAACCTAGGCAAAGCTTCGTGATGCCCCTCTTAACTAACTTGGACTGTGCAGAGTCATGTGGCAGCAGTGCATTACGTGCCCTAAGACTATATGCCCAACATACGTGCTCTCTCAAAACCAGGCATAAATCTAAAAATGCAACGATCATTGGAAGGTAACTCATGGGTGAAGGACAAGCCCTTCCCACACTGCAGAAAAGGGTCCAGGATCGAATCAACTGACTTGTCTCATGAACGACGAAGAATAAAGCTAGTTGAAAGTTAGCGCTTGTCCGCGTCCCTCTCTTCGTCCTTGTTTGAATATTGCGTAGCATGTTTGTTTTCCTCGAAGTATGACCCAACTCGACCAGCAAAAAGTTTTATTGAATCAACTAGAATAGCGGCTATCCCCGTTCGTTCTCTGATCCACACCGCTCTCTTCCTGTTTCTTAAAGTTAGGCCTAACATTTTTTGTTCCATTGCTCTTTGTGCGGTCTTTAACTTGTTCTCGAGATTCTTTGCTAACCTCCAAGTTTTGCCCCATATGTTGGCACTGGCAGAATGCAATGATTGTACACTTTTCTTTTCAATGACAGTGGTAGGCTCCCAGTTAGGATTTGGTAATGCCTGCCGTATGCACTCCAACCGAATTTTATTTTTCTGTAAATTATCTTCTCATTATCAGGGTCACCTGTAAGTAATTGATCTATATAGGGTGTCCCAGCTATCATGCAGCACGGTTAAAAAAGGAGGAACGGCGTTACGCGAAGCAGCAACCTGGTAAGTATTTTTATGGTGCAGTGGAGTAGCCGCCAGTAATTTTTTCGTTGCGGAGATTTAATTAGTTAATTGTAATTATTTATCTAACTCAAGAAGTAGTCTCCTACTTCTCAAAGTGTTAATGAGAAATTGTAGAGCAACATGAAAAACTCCCGATACAGCTTTCTGTTGTTCAGTACGTGCTACATAAAAGTGTTTTTTTCCGAGCGTGAAAGATGCCCGCGAATACACGCAAAGTGTCTCGAGTGACCAGTCGCGCGGCAATTCTGCGTGTATTCGCGGCTCCTTTCACACTCGGAAAAACACATTTATGTAGCACGTATTGAGCAACAAAAAGCTGTATCGGGAGTTTGTTATGTCGCTCTACAATTTTCTCATTAACACTTTGACAATTAGGATAGTACTTCTTGAGTTAGATAATTAATTACAATTAACTAATTACATGTTGGTAACGAAAAAATTACTTGCGGCTACTCCACTGCACTAGAAACAATATGCTCTATGTTTGCTTCACGTAACGCCATCTTTTTTTAAATCATGCTGCGTGATAGCTGGGACACCCAGCTATCACGCAGCACGATTTAAAAGAAAGAGGAACGGCGTTACGTGAAGCTTGATTATGCAATGCCTCTGTGACTGCTGAATCAAATGCCTTTTCATAAACATACTCCTTCATAGACTCTAGAGGATGACTGGCCATCCTGAATTCTTGTTCCCTTGCCAGGCTATTGAACATTATCTTTGTCTTCTGCATAATAATCCTCAACCGCACTCTTACACGTCTTCAATCATTTGTTGTAATTCGTCCCCATTGTTGCTGCATAGGACCATGTCATCTGCAAACCGAAGGTTGCTGAGATATTCACCGTTGATTCTCACTCCTAAGCCTTTCCAGTCTAAGAGCTTGAATACTTCTTCTAAGCATGCAGTGAATAGCATTGGAGAGATTGTGTCTCCTTGCCTGACCCCTTTTTTGATAGGTAACTTTCTACTTTTCTTGTGGAGAAACAAGGTATAGCTGTGCCAATCCTTGTAGATATTTGCCAAGATATTCGGGTATGCTTCCTATACTCCTTGATTATGCAATGCCTCTGTGACTCAATCACATGCCTTGTGATTCTGGTGAATCACTGGTGAATCAAATGCCTTTTCACAATCCATGAAAGCCATATAGAGAGGTGTTATAAAATGAAATAATCAGTATGACAAGGCAGCCATCCTTGTTTATTGTAACTTCTTTCTCTTCTTCTCCTTTTCCCTTCTTCTTCTACCTTACACTCCCCCTCTTTTAAGTCTCACTCCTCCTAGGGTGATAAGGAATGATGTTGCTCACAGCTGCAATCTCTAATTGTCCACTGTTCATATACCCAACAGTCTTGAGTAGGCTTTGCTGCACACACATTTTCACGACCTGGAATGGACCAAGGATTTTTACATCGATTCCTGGTAGTCCCTTTCTGACAAGCACAAAGTCGTTTAGCTTGATATCCGGTAAATGTCCATGATGTCTCTTGTCGAACTGGCGTTTCATCGCTGCGCGATACCTGCTGCGCTCCTCGATGGTTTTTGGTCGTTCCGTTAGCTGAAGTTTGTCCGAAATTCCAAGCTCCTGGTCGGCGGACAGTTTCGGCACTTCACCATACGCGGCGAAATGTGGGCTACATCCGAGGCTTGTGGTATGTGTCCTGTTATGGTGTGCAACGGATGCTTCTAGGCAGCACTTCCAACCTCCTCGGAAGTTTGCGTACATTGCCATAAACTGTTTTATGTCACGGATAACTCTCTCCGCCAATCTATTGGCTTGGGACTGATATGGAGAGCAGCGCCGCAGCACAACCCCGTGACTGTCTGCCCACTGCTGAACCTTGTTGCTCATGAATGTACGTCCATTGTCAAAACTACGACCTTCAACTCCGAAAACATCGCTCGGTCAAGAAGGGTAATGACACTTTTGTACCTTCTTTTCCAGGGCGTGCAGCTGCCATTCTTGTGCATTGGTCGATCGCCACTACAAATGACTGTGTTTGGCGCACACCTTTGTTCTTTTTCACCTCGGCAAAGTTCACATGCACTACTTTGAAAGGTGTGTCTGAGTGTAGCGGTAATACGAGTGCGTCTGGTCGTGGGCGGTACTTTGCCTTGTTGACCTGGCACAAGTGGCATGATCGAACATAGTTATCTAAATCTCTCTTCATATGGTTCCACGTGAACCTCTGCAGAAGCTTATTATAGGTTCTCCAGAAACCATCATGACCACCAGAGTCGGGAGTGTCATGGTACAAGTGGAGCACTTTTGGAACTAGGGTCTCCGGCACACCGAACCTTCCATTGGCAAACTGTAGACCTTCGCATCCTTCCCGTAGCTTCATCACGTTTAACACTTTATGTGGAACTTCAACCGCCAGTCTTGGTACCGCATCTGCATCCGTCAACCCGCTGCCTGCACGGTGGATAACCTCAAAATCGTACTGCTGTAGTTCGTTTATCCAGCGCGCCAGCTTTCCTCTTGGCTCCGACTGACAGAGGAGATAGGTCAGAGCCTAATGGTCTGTATACAGTTTGAATTTTCCCCCGTTTATGTATGATTTAAAGTATCGCACGGCCATGAGGAAGCCAAGGGCCTCTTTCTCCGTAGTAGAGTAGTTCAGCTGAGTAGCGTTAAACGTGTAGAATAGTACCCAATGACTCGGAGCTGTCGATTTAGGGAGAACTGGAACAACACTGCCCCTGTACCATAGTGTGATGCATCAGTGTTCATCTCGAACGGCAGGCTGAAGTCAGGTAAAGTTAGTACTGGGTCAGACGAGATGCTGCGCACTAGTTCCTGATAGACCTGTTCGCACTCATCACACCAAATAAAAGGAATCCTTTTTTGTCAGCTCGGTCAGGCACTTTGTCATCTTGCAAATCCTTAATGAAAGCCCTGAAGTGGCCTGCTAGTCCAAGAAAACTCGCAGCGAATGAAGGTCATGCGGCTTCGTAAGTGTGGAAATTCGGTGTACAGACTATTGCTTGATACTTTTGGTAGCACCGTCGAACACTCTACCGAGGAAAACGACCTTTGACTGAAAGAAATCACTCTTCTTTTCATTTATCTTCAGATCGGCATTGCTGAGCGCTTGTAAGACCTTCGCCAGATGTTCGGTGTGCTCCTGCTTAGATCTCGAATACACGATGATGTCATCAATGTAAACATTGCAAAAAATTCCGAGATATGGCTTAAGAACACAGTTCATCATCTTTTGAAACCATGCAGGTGAGTTTTTCCAGCCAAAAGGTAGTCTATTACATTCGTATATGTCGAATGGTGTCACAAAGGCGGAAAGTCTTTTTGTCTCCTCTTACAGTGGCACTTTCTAGAAGCATTTGCACAGATCCAAGCGAGAAAAATCTTGCAGCCCCCGGTTTCGTTGACAATTTCGTCGATAAGTGGCATTGGAAACGGAAATAAGTCTGTTGTTGACCTGCCTGTAATCAGTGCAGAGACGAAATGTGCCATCTCCTTTAGGAGCAATGGTGATCGGAGAAGCGAAGGCAGAGGTTGATGGGCGGATGACACCGGCGTCGAGCATCTTCTGTAGTTCTTCCTTCAACCAATGTTTCTTCTCTCGTGACTATAGTAGGCCTTGCGTTTTACTACCGTCTTGTCGCGAAGTTCAAACGGTACTTCAAACTTTGATGTTGCCTTTGGATAGCCCCCTACGCTATTAGCTCTGGATACAACTTGATAACGTCCGCTGCTGTGGTAGGCTTCCGTTGAAGTTCGGCAAGTGAAACCGAAGACATTTGGCGGTCATCTCGAGTAGTGACTTCCCCATCCCAGTAGAGGTTTAGTCGCAGCTGTTGCATGACTGGGCGAGACAAGAGCAACTGATATTTTACTCCGTCGAGTACGAGAGCCTTAGGTAATGTGCGTTTTCCTTTGCACGTGATTAACACTTCCCCCCACTCATTATACGACTTTTTCCTGCCTTCGTAACCGTACACCGTCGCAGGAGAATCTTGCACGATGCTTAGGTCCGGAATTTCGCTCTTATTTACAACTGTTATCGAAGCTCCACTATCTACTAAAGCCTTGACGTCCTTCCCATTTGCTTGCACAGAATGTGCACAAGCTTGGCACGATCGGTACGGAAGATGGTCTTGAAATGAGAAAGGGTGACCTCCCGATGTCAACTTGGTCACAGTTTTACACTGCAATCTGTGATCTTCATTAGATGAAGTACTGCAGCCGTTATAAGCACTCTCTTGATGCTGCAGAGTGCATAAATCTTTCATCATTATCATCATCATCAGCCTATATTTTTATGTACACTGCAGGACGAAGGCCTCTCCCTGCTATCTCCAATTACCCCTGTCTTGCGCTAGCGTATTCCAACTTGCGCCGGCAAATTTCCTAACTTCATCATCCCATCTGGTTTTCTGCCGATCTCGACTGCGCTTCCCTTCTCTTGGTATCCATTCTGTAACCCTAATGGTCCACCGGTTATCCACCCTACGCAGTACATGGCCTACCCAGCTCCATTTCTTCCGCTTAATGTCACTAGAATATCGCTATCCCTGTTTGTTCTCTGATCCAAACCGCTCTCTTCCTGTCTCTTAACGGTAGTCCTAAGATTTTCGTTCCATCGCTCTTTGTGCGGTCCTTAACTTGTTCTAGAGCTTCTTTGTTAACCTCCAAGTTTCTGCCCCATATGTTAGCACCGGTAGAATGCAATGATTGTACACTTTCATAGTTTTAATCTTTCATAGTTTTAAGCAAGTCATCCACAGTATGCGGAGGTTCGTAGTTGGACATCGTGCTGCATGTTCTTAGGAAGTCCCAATATAATTAGAGGTATGAGCGACGAGTCCCATACGTGGAGTGTCAGCAACATGTAGAAGCCTTCTCTTCTCAAAACGTATAGACCAGAGGGCCAGAACTATATTTGAAGGCTATAGCGCTATCCCTACTCTGGAGCTTAGTGTCGGAGAAAGACGTCAAAAAACTGTCTCTCCACCACGGAGTAAGATAAGACAGGAGCGCCGACTCCGCTCGTCTGGAAGGGACACATTCTGAAACGCCGCTTCCTGCTTCACAGCCTGTTTCGCCAGATGGCGCTACGAATGAAGAAAAACTGCAGGCGGAGAGGCGGGCCCAACAAACCGAAGGAGCAAAGGCGCTGGGACTCCTCTCGCGGCGCCTGCTTGCCTATCCGTTTTGTCGCCTGCTCCGCGCACGCCCTGACGCCTGTAGCGCACACAGCTCTTGCGGTTCACGGAGTGACGTTAGCAGAAGAAACAGGTCATGTATCATTTTATTTAATTTATTTTATACAGGCCAAATGCAGGGAATTTGTCAGGTGGCCTACATGGAACTTTACAAGGCACATGAACAGAAATAAACAAATAACGGAAACTAAGACGGAAAGAAAAAGTATAGCAAATGGTAAGGCGGCAAATGGTATAACGGCAGTTCGGGTGATCTCAAGCACTGACAGACGACAGCGAAAAGAAGTTTTTATGAAAAAGCTGACGTTTATCACTCTTTTATCTGAGCACGCATCAAGTGCTAAGATGCTTCGCTTGCTTCTTTGTGTCTCGCGGTGCTTTTCGTGTCGCCCGGTGCTCTTGCGAGCAGAATAGCCACATTCTCATTAAACATAATAATTAGGAATTCCTGCCAGTGTTTCCTGCTCATTATTTCACAAGAGAAGCTCTGATTATGTGTCTGCATAACTGGGGGATCATCTCGAAGGCAAGGCTGAGAATTTACGGGGTAGCAAGACGGTATTTACACTGGCTAACCTCCTTGTCTTTCTTTTCCTTGCTTTCTCTCTCTCTACATTACGGCATGTCTCTGGACAAGGAAATGCACTGTGTGTAGTTGTAGACAAATTTAAATTGGGCTCCTCTCGTCCTTCCGCATTGGCGTCTTCTGGTTCCTCTGGCATTCAGCATCATTGAGCTACACCAGGCTTCCCTAAACAAATTGAAGGAACGGCTCCGCTTCGAAGTCGAGGCACTTTCTTTAGATCTAGTAGGACATCGCCTTTGCCTTTGCTGAACTATCAAAAATAAGCTGCTTCTCGAAGTGTCGCGCACATGTTTTGTCCATTGCTTAAGCGCCGCTTATTTCAGGAATGTTTTGACGCCACTGGTGCAGTAGTTGAAGAGCAGATGGCGAAGCGAAGAGCGAAAACTTGTCGCGTCCTTTGCCATAACCAGATATACAGCCGGAACAAAACACTCTCCTGTTGCTCAATCTCTTCACGCACAAGTATCAAGATACCTTGTTCCGTCAGGCATAAATAACATACTGCAGACATGGTAAAAAACGAGGAAGACGAAAATGTTGCACCTTCGCTTCCGCGCAGACGTAGAGGAGTGAAAAACAGTACTTCTGCTGTGTCGTTTTGTACAGCATCATTTGTCGTCTGTTTCCTCTAAAGACATCTAAAAATGTTTCGTATGCGTGCATAAAAGCGCTACCGCGTGTTTATTTGCGCTTTTATTATTTGCGCGCATATAATGTTTTGTGTTTGATTGCTGTCAAATTGAGACGGCCGAGGGTCCACGTTTGTAGCAGACGACACGCTCTACGGGTGCCGCCCTGCCGGTTCTGCGCCGCCGTCGCTGCCGGTCTCCGCCACCCAGCGCATGCGCACATGGAAGCAAGCTGTTGAGTGTTTTCCACGCGCCTCGACAGATAGCGCTACACGACGTATAATTTAGCGTTACACGGTTTGAGCCGAGCGAATGAGTTGCGCGGCGGCGGAGTCGGCGCTCCTGTTTATCTTACTCCATGCTCTCCAATCAGCCCACGGCCGGTTCCCTCTTTCCGTGATTCTCAAGTCATGCCAGGTTTTCGCTATGCCTAGTAGGTACAAGCGCATATTCATAACCTTGTGAAGGTCTTGTCGCCAACCATTTTGGTCACACGCGTACTCATAGAAACTCAGTCAGGCTTGAGCGTTTGCAGATGATGAACCGTTATAAACATCCGGTTTATCGTTTCCAACGACGGCCTCCGAGAATGCTGGAGGATGCTTTTCGTCAGGAGCTCCAATATTTGTTGCTGGTGTTCATAGTTTTTCTGCTCGAATTCCATTATACGATGAAAAATGTCTTTCGCACTCTCATATTTCCGGTCTTGTTCACTCACGCTGGTCGTACACAGTTACGTACTACCACCAATAGCAAAACGTCGTGTTTGCGAGCGCTCTGAAGATATCAGTGCTCACCCGTAACAGCGAAGCATCTTCCGTGGAAGGCCACGCTCGCACACCTGTCGTAGTCCGCGCAAACTTCGGTGACGTTCAAGCACATGGTCCTCGGTAAAACGACGCGGATGAGGTGCGCAACACAGGTTCCTATCCTGTCCTTGACTGCGCCAAATTTGTAATAAAACTGAGATAATCAGTATGACAAGGCAGCCATCCTTGTTTATTGTAGCTTCTTTCTCTTCTTCTCCTTTTCATTTCTTCTTCTACCTTACAAGAGGTTTATTGGACTCCGCAGATTTATCGATTACCTGATTGATGACGTGGACACATGAACCATCGCAGAATATCATTTCCTGAACCCAGCCTGTTCTCTTGGTTCAGTGAAGTCAAGTGTTGCCCTGATTATATTTGAAATTATCTTGGTGAATATTTTATACAATACTGAAAGCAAGCTAATGGGTCTATAATTCTTCAATTCTTTAACGTCTCCCTTCTTATGGATAAGTATAATGTCGCCGTTCTTCCAGCTCTCTGGTACACTTGAAGTCGTGAGGCATTGCGTATAAAGGGCCACAAGCTTTTCAAGCATATCTCCACCATCTTTGATTATATCGACTGTTATTCCATTTCTCCAGCAGCTTTTCCCCTAGTCATGTCTTTGAAGGCCCTTCTAACATCATCGCTAGTTATAGAAGGAGTATGTGTAACCTGTTCATCACTACTTCAATGAAAGTAGCTTGGCTGCTCTGGGCACTCTACAGGTCAGTATAGAATTCTTCCGCTGCTTTTACTATGTCATCGAAATTGCTGATGATATTACCCTGCTTATCTTTCAGTGCATACATCTTGCCTTGTCCTATGCCAAGTTTTCTTGTCACTGATTTCATGTTGCATCGATATTTTAATACTTCCTCAATGTTTCCCACTGTACAATTTCTAATATCCCTTACTTTCCTCCTGTTGATCACTTATGACAGTTCAGCGAATTCTACCTGATCTCTCGAGTTTGCCACTTTCATGTTTTGTCGTTTCTTTATTAGGTCCTTTGTTACTTGGGAGAGCTTACCTACTGGTGTCCTTGGTGCCTTACCTCCCACTTTAATTGCTGCTTCTGAGATCAGCCTAGTTACGGTTTCATTCATTACCTCTATGTTATCATCATTCTGTTCTAAAGCTGCATATTTGTTTGCGAGCATGAGCCTGAATTGGTCTGCATTTACCCTTACTGCGTCTAAGTTGGCCTGTTTCTTCTTGACTAATTTTGCTCTTGCTCTCTTCAAATTGACAGAAATCCTAGACCTCGCTAACCTATGGTCACTGCACTTTACCGTACCCAACACTTCTACATCCTGCACTGTGCTGGGGTAGGCAGAGAGTATGAAATCTATTTCATTCCTTGTTTCTCCATTAGGGCTTTTTGAGGTCCACTTCCTGTTGCTGCGCTTCCTGAAGAAGGTATTCATTTTCCCGCGAATTCTACCAACCTCCTTTTGAGTTCCTATAATCGATTGCGTAGTTGCCAATTGCTTGGTCACCAGCCTGCTTTTCCCCCTTTTTTGCATTGAAGTCGCCCATGACTACAGTATACTGAGTTTGCAACTTTCTCATTGCTAATTCAACTTCTTCATAAAACTGCTCTATTTCTTCATCATCGTCACTGGAGGTAGGGGCGTAGGCTTGCACTACCTTCATTATATATCTCATATTCCGCTGTATTATGACGACCGCTATCCTCTTAATAATGCTTTAGAATTCATCAATGTTACCCGCTTTGTCCTTATGGATTAAAATCCTGCCCCGAATTCTCTCTTACCTGGAAGACCTCTGTAGCAGAGGACGTGGCCGTTAGTCAGCACTCTATAAGCCTCACCAGTTCTTCTAACCTCACTAAGGCCAATAATATTCCAGGCAATGTCTGATAATTCCTCACCTAGCCCTGCTAAGCTAGCCTCCTCGAGAGGGTGCGTGTGTTGAACGTTGCCAGGTTCAGTTTCCATTGGCGGCCTGTCCGGACCCAGAGATTCTTAGCGCCCTCTCCCGCGTCGCAGTTCCGACCGCCGCCTTGGTCAGGTGCTCCGCAGCCACTGGGAACTGAGGGCCTTGGGTTAATTGTCGGAGTCATTAGGGAGGTAGTGGCCGAATACTGCACCAGGGAGGGCAATTCCTGTTCTGGTGTGGGAGTGACTTTGATGAAGTTTAGTGGGCCTTCCTAGTTTGGTTGCACCTGGACTAGTATAGCCCCACTAGCTCTCGGCAATATTTCTTTTTGCCGGTGTCAGGCGCCAGTCTATGCCTGTTCTATGCCTAGTTCAGAATTGTTTCTTTGTCATGGTCTCGGAATAAAACGTCCAACGATCACCTAACTCGAACCAATATTTTGTTGTAGCGGCATGATTTTGCGGTTATTTTTGATCAAAAACAATGTTACAGTAAAAATATGATTTTATAAAATTTACAGCAGCAGACGCTCTCTCGCATTAATAAGTATTGTTTTCCTCGCCTTCCCTAACGTGCAGTCCCATTTAATGAAAGTGGCTGAGACACAGTCACGTGTTAGAAATCAGTGAACACATTAGTGAGTGTGCCGGCCAATGAGTGGTTTACGTGTGCTCCGTGAGAATGGTCGAAGCCGAAGGTATCGTCCCGAACAACAGCGTATAACGAGTAACCAACGATATTGTCCCTGTTGTGTTAGTTGCTACAAAACTTGAGAACATGGAGTTGCTAAGGTCGAAGCGCGACATAAGCAAATCTACAGCAATTGCAAGATTCGTGCGTGATTTCATGGACTACGTAACGTAATGCATCGCACCAAAAATATTACTGACACAAACCCGATACAGCCTGTGGCTTCAAAGCAATAGGCAATAAGTAAGTAGAAATAACGAGCAAATGACAATAATCCTGATTGAATACACGGGCGGAAAAGTACGTGCCAGTGTATCCTGGAAAACTATTTCTACACTTGCCTTCTAGTAGGTGATACATGCGGCGTGCTCACAGCATTTGGGCAAGGAACTCGGAAGCTGCCCAATTTTCATGTCCTCTGAAACTTTAGTTAAGGTTTTGTGTCCTTTACCAACGACACCTAGGCCTCAGCACTCAGCGAGTAACGTGGCCGTTAGGTGTTTTCGGCTGCGTTGTGCACTATTGTGAAGCACGCCACAGCAACTTCGGCCACCCGATGCTCGGGCGTTCTTGCATTTCGGCCACAGCTTAGCAGCGCAACGCCGCTATTTTGTGGCTCGTCTTTTACCAGCTACATTTTTCATGTCGACAAATTATCACACTGGCACCAATTCAGCTTATCGGCACTCTCACGACTGCCAAGTCCAGCCTTCTTTTCCTGGTCAGCACGCTTGTCAGCCTGTTACTTTCTGTGTATGCCATGGTGCCTTGGTATCAAATATGCCGCACCAGAGAGTTAATCGCAATCGTGGCCACGACCGTACCAAGTGATAAGCCACGAAGACTGGGAACGCACGAGGGAAGTTACTTATTATGATTAACGCAAGTGTAGAAATATCGTCAGATAATACGGGAAATGAAAGGCAAGTTGCCGCAGGCGGGAGTCATTACGTGCGCCACGCTTTGCCAATAATGCCCCCGCGGGGGCCATCCTCACGCCCGCTCTTATCAGTGATTGGCAACCTGGGTGTCAGCACTGTTCACGGCGAAAGCGACGGACATAGAGCGTCCTTTCTAACCGCAGTTGCGTGACGTGGTAGTTCAACTTAGGAACTGGCAACTCGCCAGTACACTGTCAACGACGGATCGAGTGCGACCTATAAACTTGGTGTTGGGAGCCAAAAAACTAGCTTCTCCACCTTTTTAATTATGTGGCATTGGGCAAACTTTAAGGTATTAAGTATTGGGGCAGGTATTAAGTGTGATGTACCTCACATTGCCCTTAATCTTGTGAGCTAGCCCTTCTGGCAGGTCGTATAAGATACATTATTCGTGTTATCCTACGCCGCCATCATGACTCAGGCGTCTCACACCTGCGTCGTTCATGATGCATGGGAAAATGAGGAGTCGTTATAATGGAAACATAAAACTAACCAGACGTCTAGAAAAGCAGGGCAAGAAATTGCGTGCACTAAATGGTTTGGATGACCCACTGCAGGATGTGCTTCCTGAATGGCTTTCTTCGTCTTCACTAACACCACTACATACAAGGACTCCATGTATCGTTCGGGAAAATTAGGAAAGCATATGCACTCGAGGTCCGAAGAAACACACTTTGCCGATAACGCTTAGGTTACTTTTAATGTAAGCGTAGAAATAATTAGGTAATGGGAAATAAAACTGGACGAGCGATAACTTCCCGAAACTTAATGAAGTGAACTTGCTGGTGCTCACTGAGCAATGTTTGCGGCTTTCATGAGTCAGTTCTAGGAGTTTTCTGGGGATTTACAAAATAATATTGGCCGATACACTAACTCAAGGTGAACTTACACGAATAGGCCATCGTCTGTTGTGATAATAGAGGTAATTTAAAACATAATGTCTATGCAATGAACCTTCAATAAAGAAAAAAGCGATAGAGGGGAGTCGAGGGGGCCCGATTGTTGTATAGTCCCCAACCACATGAAGAATAAATGCACCAAAGGAAATAAACGGCAAATTATTGGTTGTTTGTAATCGAAGTTTAGAAATCGGAACGTAAAAGAAACTGAAAGCAGACAAATAAAATACTAACCTGCCACCGGTAGCAGCCCAACTCGCACCCTCCGCCCCCCCCCCCCTCCTCCCCCCCCCCCTGATGAAAGATGATGAAAATAACCAACGCACGACAATACGTACAGAAGGTAACTTATAAATTAACAATCAGGATTCTCGTTCTTGGCTACTGCAAGCCAAAACGCTGCGATGGTTTGTTATTGTGTAGTTGGAGGAGCCACAATAAACAATCAGTCAAAAAGTAAGCGAAGAGACTTACCACAAATTTTGATGACGATCTGCTGTAGCTGGTTTCCCTGACCGTAGACGCCAACGGCCACTGACGCTATGGCTGCAACAAGGAGCTTTGCCAGCAGCAGCAGAACCATCACATGCGTAGAAAGTCGTAAGAATAACGCTTCTGTCAGAGGACGCCTACTGGTTGCTGAAGAAAGCAGGTTGACTTGAAACTTAAAGTGCATGGTTCGGTAAACCTGCCAAAATTTTACAGCAGCGAATTTATCCGCTTAGTTTCACCGCGATATGCAACGACAGGACAGGCTGCTATATATATTTATGTGTAATTAACAGTGAAGAAAGACTCAATGTCAATGTCAACTTTTTTGGGGCGCCCAGCAATACAAGTAACACTCAGCGCAGTAATAGCGGCGAGCACACTCCTCGATCGTCGAAAAAGTCCAAGTTTCTTCCGAAAGGGCGAAGCATCAATTGCGATAGCAAATCTACTAGTAGAGAGCTATATGCAGTAAGTATAGCAGTTTTATGGGCTGCATAAACTTGGACACATTCGCTTACTAACTGAATTACCAAGCATGGTGTAAGCGCGCTCAAGCAAACATGAATAGATCACACTCGATAACCGCAGACAAGCACTGTCAAAACGCTGACGTGATCAAGCGCTGCAGGAGCAGTGACCGAAGGTTCGTGTGGTCTATCGCTTCAACGGAAACTGAGCGGTGAAAGCACAGCGCATGCAAAGGTCAGAGCCGTGTGGAGATCGCTTTAAAGACACGGTGCGCGCAACAGCCCTCAGCCGCGCAAAGTATAAGTACGCAGATCCTGGCCGAGTAGAAGCCGCGCACCCTCCCTCCCGCGCTGCCTTCTCGCTTTCCTGCTTTCCCCTGGGAGTCGCCAGTTCCCCTTGCGCCCGGTCGCAAGATACGCATTTAGGCTACGTTCACACTCGGGAAGCGGCAAGCGGGCGGAAAGACCAAAGCGGCCGGAAAATCTTTTCCGCGCATGTCCAAGTTGTTCACATTTGTTTTGCTATTGCCGCGGCCACCGCTGCGGCTTTCGCCCACATCCATCTAGTCTGCGTACGTTTGTCGGCGTGGTGGCGCTCATTATCGCACCATTTCGAGCGGTATGTTCATTCGTTGTCCCACCCGTCATCAAAAGTGTTTATTTCGCGCAACTTCGCGTGTCATCTGCGACCTTCGATAAATTCCTCGTTGGCGTTCCGTAATTCTCGTGACACGGGCGCGGTAGGGCTGAGTCACAGGTTGGTGCCTAGGCGTGATAATATTTCTTTAATAGCTTTTATGTAGAAGTTGTAATAACATTTCATCATTTCGTGTTATTGGCGGCGCCTCCAGTACACCAAAGGGCCAGTACACCCGGGCTGGCCCTTGTGTTGGGGCTCGCCCAAGCCTTCGCGTCCTACGTGAGACATGAGACCGATGCTCCCAATCTATTGTCGCGACGAGAAAAGCACCGCGCAACGAAAAAAGCTCCCTGCGACGTCTGCAACAAACCGCGCCCGTGCGAGAATTGCGGAGCGCCACGAGGTATCTGCCCAACTTTTTTTCTGCCATGGAAGTGGGAGAAGAAATTGCTTTTTATACTTCTACATACTTGTTTCCTAGAAATGGACAATGAATAAACGGAAGGAGCAGACACCTCGGATGCGCGGGTGGTGGGTTCGCCCAGCTTTGCAAAAGCGCGAGAAGTTGGGTCACCCCAAGGCTTCGTTCCGCACCTCCGGTCGCGCGACGTTGAATACTATCGCGAGTATTGCTGACAGTACGTTTTAGTACCACTCTTGTCGTAGAGAGAAGTGGTGGATCTAGATCGCGTCGAGCACCATCGCAGCCTACACTTTTGATGCCATGTACAATTTTACGACCGGATGTTTGCGACTTTCCGCCGCCTTTTCGCCTCGCCATGGCGAAAAAATCGGTCCGAGACCGATTTTGCTCGCCGCCTAGTTTTACGCCCGCTTTGCCGCCTAGGCGGGCGGATTTTTCGAAGTTTTTGCCGCTTCCGCCTGCTGCGAGACCAAGTGTGAACGTAGCCTTAGTGCCGCAGCTAAACGTTGCCTCCCCTCCCTCTCTCCCTCCCATCTCCCCACGGCCTTTCGCACGACCGGAGATGTGTTGGCTCTCCGCCGTGTGTTCGCTATCAGTTAAAGCGCGCGTGCCTCGCGCGCTTTTACTCTCACATACAGCATACAGCACGCGGCGACGAGTTTATCGCTGTTGGACTTTATATCGAACCTCACGGCGACGACGACGACGGCAGGAATGCGCTTGGAGTGTCCATATAATTGCTATCGCAATGAAATGCGATCTGCGGGTCAAGCATGCCATTTAATACAAGACTCGTCGAACGTTGCAGCGTAATCGGTGGTACCCGCGTGCCTGCCAGAAAGTACAACACATTTCGAGTCGCGCATACAATCTGATTACGCAAAGGTCACGAGAATATATACGATAGATAGAATCAATGACAACATTCGAGTAAGTTATAAATCATGCAGGTGCGTCTTGCGCTGGGCTATAACATTTTTTTAATTTATTTTAGTTTCGAATACTGTTAGCCCTTCCGGGCTGTTACAGGGTGGATAGGGTACATTCAATCAATACAGCACAGGTCCAACTCTTTTTAAAAAGTTTCTAATGAACAAGTGTTATCAAATATGCTTCGCTCAAGGTTATTCCATTCCATAATTGTTTTTGGCAGAAACGAATATTTATAGACGTCAACACTCGACACGTATGGCATAACTGCAAAGGGATGATTAGTACGTGATGACCGTCTACCGGGCGGCCGCAAGTATAAGCCGGAATCCAAATTGAATGCATTGTGATAGAGCTGGTAAAGATACTTAAGCCTAGTAATTTTTCTGCGAACAGCCAAAGTTGGTAGCTCTGCACGTGCAAGAAGTTCTGTTACGGACTGCGCTCTTCGGTAACAGGAAAGTACAAACCTCACTGCCATTCTCTGAACACGCTCAAGCTTGTCAGGGAGATATTTCTGATTTGGATCCCAAATTATACTTTCGTATTCCAGAGTTGGCCTTACTATTGATTTATATCCTTTTAATTTGACATCCGGTTGTGCATCTTTTAGTTTTCGCCGTAGGAATCCAAGTTTTCGTTGGGCTGTTCCACATATATTTTGTTCATGTGATGAGAAATCGTAATTCCTAAATATTTTAATTTACTGGAACGTTTTATTTCTATGTCGTTAATTTTATACGGGAACACAAATGGCGTCTTCTTCTTTGGCACAATCATAGAAGTGGACTTTTCATAATTGATTAGCATATTACACTTTACACACCAGTCATATACAACTTTCAAAGAGTCATTCAACAAGACCTGGTCTCGCAGGCTTTTTATGCGACAAAATAACACAATATCATTCGCAAACAATCGCACTTCGACGAGAGGATTTATGTCCTTCGCGATATCATTGATATATAATAAAAACTGCATAGGACCCAAAACGGACCCTTGCGGAACCCCGGATGAAACTGATGCAGTCGAAGAACATTCATTCATTCATTCATTCATTCATTTTATTTCGCATTATGGTACATTATAGCATGTACAAAATGCTGGGGGCACAGACTAAAAGCCAAAAAGGCTTGATGGGGTCTGTACCAAATAATTGCACTTTGACAGGGGCAACAGGAAATGTTCCTATGCGACAAGCTTACAATGCCAAAACTATACATTTGGAAAATAAAACTAACAGTGTTGAAATTCTTCATCTTCACATTCTTCATCATTTACTACAAACTGTTCTCTGTTAGTTAAATAAGCCTTGATACAATTGATAACTTGTTCGTCAATACCAAACTCATGCAATTTGTGCAAAATTTTGACATGACACACTCTGTCGAAGGTCTTGGACAGACCGATCGTAATAACATCAATTTGTTCTTTCGAGTTTAAGGCCGCGGCAAAAGCATGAGTAATTTCGAAAAGTTGTGTTGTTGTCGAGAGACGACTACGGAAGCCATGCTGCTTGCCATAAAAAAGTTGATGACTTTCAAAGTATTCTACAAGATAATTAGATATTAAATGCTCTAATATTTCACATGCAGAACATCTGATAGATATAGGACGATAATTGGAAATGTCCAATTTATCCCAACTCTTGCTAGCCGCCAGTCACTTGGTACAGTACTCTCACGTAACGATGTTATTAATATCTTCTCTAAAGAATAGGAACCCATTCACAGTAACGCCTCAAAAACTCATTAGGTATCTTATCAGGACCAGGCGACTTCTTAGGATGCAGCTTTAAGAGTAATGAAATTACACCTTCTCGCGATATGACAATGCTGCCTGCCTGATGCTTCCATTGAGGGTTCGCCTTGTTTTGAACTAAATACGGACACAAAGAAACTATTAAATGCTTCAGCGATTGATTTCGGTTCACAGCATAAAGCACTGTTTATTAGTACTCCGTTTATAATTGGATTGGAGCCGGAGAGATACCTCCAAAATTTTGGGGAGCGCTAAGGAAATGCGGTTTCGCCTCCTTGAGCTCTTTTCACACTTGCGCACTGAGACTAGCAACTACGCTGTCAGGTTTGAGTTTCTTTTTACGAGCACGTTGGAGACGTCGTTTTAAATGAATGATATTTCGAGCAATCCACGGATTGTCTTTTCGAGACCGTTTGTTTTTTTGTTTGTTTTTTTTTCAGTGGCAGAGATTTCTTCAAACAATTCCTCACTGTTGAGACGAAATATTGCCACTGGTGCTCAGCGCCATCATCTTGTATCATTGTATCAAAGGCAGATTCTAAGTAGTCAATAACTGAAGTGTCATCAGTTGCGTTAAAATTATGTCTACCGCCTTCTGTTTTGAGGCGCACTTCTTATTAACATTAATAGTGGCAAGTTCACTGTTATGGTCCGAAATTCTCTCGTGAATATCTATGTTATAATCAAAAGCTTCTCCAGACATAAATATTAAATCCGACAGCGAATTACAGTTTCCTTGAGTTCGAGTGGTTTTCATGACCGTCTGAATTAGACCATACTTCGTCATAATCTCTAACATTCGAGTCAGCATGAGACCTTTCCATTGAGCCGGGAACTCGCGCCTCCCAATCTATATACACCGGGCGAATTCTGTCACCTGTAAGTATAATTCTGCTTCTACTGTTCGTTAGAGTACTTAACTGTTCATCAATCATTCGGAGGTAGTCGACAGGGCTTGCTGGAGGTCTATAAATGACCCCGATTACTAATGTCATAAGTAGTTTACACCATATGCTTTCGTGATAACTAATAAATGGGAAGGGTTCATATTGCAATGTGTTCTTAATGAGTAATGCCACACCTCCTCCTCTGTTTGTCCTGTCCCTGCGGAGCACATTATATGAGCTAGGAAACACTTCTTCACTCCGAATATCTTTATGCAGCCACGTCTCTGTCCTGGCAACAACATGAGGATTGTATAGTATCGCTAGGTATTCGAGGCGTTCAGATTTATTTAAAACACTTCACGCATTTACGTGTTGTATTCTAAGTTCATGATTTTTCTTCTGTCATTCATGAACACCGGATGTGTTCGCATGGGTAGCTGGCAACTTTACACGAGAGTTGGTTAGCGGATCCAAGATTACAGCACTGCATGGGCTCGGGCTTACCCGAAAGCCCGGGCCCGACCCGGCCCGTGGGCCGGGCCGCGTAGGGCAGTTTTTCACGGGCTCGGGCCGGGCTCGGGCACCGCATGTGCTTTTTGACCCGGGCCCGGCTCGGACTTTCTGGTAGTGTGCATGTAACGTGCAGCGAGTTATCGTCGTGCGTCTGGACTCTGAAAAACTGTTCCCCCGGCGCAGCTGGAAGCTAGCAGTGCTACTCCTGTGTACTTCCTTTTTCTTCTTCCGTCGTATTTTTTTTTCTTCCATCGTAACGCTGTTTGAACAGAATGTAAAAGTCCAGAAAGACCGAAGTCACCTCAAACCAAAGGATGCCATTGTATTCCTTACCTATATCAATGTAATTAATGGTTTCAGCGCGGTGCAAGCGCGTTCGCGACTTGTGGATTCTGCAAAGGTAAATTGGTAAAACGATGACTGGTATGATAAGATCATTCGTCACGCGGCTGAAATATGGCACTGCGTCCATCTATGATTGCACGCATGTTCTCCCGCCTAGCAGCAGCGCATTACGCTGCATCATGGAGAAACGAGAAGCTTTCTTTCTCCATTTACTCCATCCATGCGCTGCGCTCACGACCGGTCGTGGCTGCGCTTCGGCTATAGTCTACTAGAACACGGTTGAGTGGGACGAGCGGCTGGGGCGGCGCATGCTTTGCATTGAGGCGCCCGACGTGCAGGGTTGCCAGGTTGAAAAGACGAATAGTAGCCCAAAAATTAGAAAAACTAACCAAAAAGTAGCTAACTTAAGCCAAAGGCTCTTAAAGTAGCCAAAAGTAGTCACGCGTGCGTGAAAACAGCTGCGACGTCTTTATTTGAACGACAAAATCCAACAGCCTTTTTGCGAAAATGTAAGTAAATACAGTATTAACACTTCAGAATCAAAACTGCTCGGATTCAAGCATAAATTGGTGACTTTGGCAATCATAATGGTTGCGAAAGTCAACAATTTTGCGCTGTTGCAAAATGACTCTTCACACATCGTGCCTGATTTTTTTTTAAAGACAAGAACTCACAGTATTTTGGCGACGATAAAATTGAGTACGGCGTGAGTACACAATGACTGGGATTCAAGCATAAACTGTGGACTTTAGCATCCGTTCGGGATGACTAAATGTCTTGCAAAAATGACACTGTTGCCACGCGACTTGCGTGACTTTTCTTAAAAGGGCTAGAAATAACACCCTTTGGGTGACGATAAATACGGTATGAGTACACTTTTAATTTCGGGTCGTCCAGCCACTGCTTCCGGAATACTAGCTGTGAGGAGGCGGGCTTCCCCATAGCTACCATGCATGCTCGAATACGCGCGCAAATAAGCCAGCTCTGTGGACACCGGAAGTGCGTGGTGTATGCTTTACCGGAAATAAGGCGGTCAAAGCGCGAAGCGCCCTTGAGTGTCCGCAACTCTGGCCCCAGGCAACACCACGTATCTCAAAGCCTTTGTTTTTGTGTACTGCAAGCGCCAAATGTTTGAGCTGGAAACACGCCATGCCCGCCATGGTTTTGACACCATATATAGTCGAACGCCAGCGGCTGCGACGTCACCAGATATTTATAATTTGTTAAAATCGAAGGAACGAAAAGTAGCCAAAAAGTAGCCAAGTAGCGAAGACATATTTTTTTTCCGCCACCAGCCTAAAAAAGTAGCCAAAATTGGCGCAAAGTAAACCTGGCAACCCTGCCGACGTGGAAAAATACTGTGGTGGCGCTGCGATACAAGTGGACTTAAAACCCCTTGATGGCGTATTTCCATTTGCTAGTAGGTACAGCGTTTGACCGCTGGCGCCACGCTGCGCCGCTCGCGCGTACCATGTTTCGAGCTGCAGCCGTTGGAACGGAGGAGGCGTTGACGGAGAAAACGCTGGGCTGGTGGTGACTAGCCTGCTGTTGGGATCGGTGGTATTATAAACGCATCACTGTTTTGATGATCCAAATATAATCTCACTATCAGGGAGGGAGCAGTCTACCTGACTGGAGCAGTATTTTTTTATTTGGGGTGTTGCTACGCTGCGCTCCGGAACACCCAACGACCGCCGCTTCGCGTCGGCGCCGGGGTTCAAGCGAGCGCGCTGGCAAACAGTGAGAGAAAAAAAATCACAGCATATCCACGGGGTGAATGATGATGAGTGGGCGAAGCTCCGGAGGGAATCATCGGATCTCCCGCTTAAGGGGACGCTAGCACAAACGCGTTAGAAACGTGCAGTACTCTCTAGTAAGGGGGAGCGGCCACAGCGTCTTACGCAGCCATTTACACATGCCGGAACGTGCACCGCGTTTGCCGACGCCATCACATGACTGCTGAGAGAGTATACCCCCCGTATTCATAAACGCTCCTCGACTTGAACTTGATTTGCCACCGCCTTGGGCACCGCGTTCGAAACGCGTTGAAGGTAAGTGTATCGTATCAGGCCCAAGAGCGCTTCCTATCTTTGTTGAACTACACGTGCCTTTCTTTACTATCTACTAAACCCCTCCCCCTTTCCCTTGCTTTGGTATAAAAGACTGACAACAATAAACACAGGCGTTCACTACTGTCCTGACATATGTGTGGGTTTCATTGAACGTGGCCCGGCTGATACATGGTGTCAGAAGTGGGATACTGAAGCCTTGCCTGCTCGACGATGAAGGAAGCACCGTAACAAGTGCCCACACCACAGCCTTCAAAACACCGCAAGCATGGAGTACATCAAGCCACCGGAGCCTCTGGGCCTCTCGACCAACGGGGGAAGAACGTGGAAGCTCTTCCGGCAAAAATTTGATTTCTTTTTGGCAGCCACGGAGTGCACTGAAAAACCGAGGTCAGAGGCAGCAAAGACGGCCCTTTTCTTCAGCGTGGCTGGTGACGAGGCGCTGGAAGTCTACAACAACCTTACGTTCGATGAAGGCGAAGACAAGCAGGACTATGGCACGGTGGTGGCCAAGCTCGAGAAATACTACGTCGAGCAAGAAAACACAATTCATGAGCGTTACGTCTTCCGGTCTCGACTTCAGAGCGAAGCTGAACCCTTCGAACAGTTCCTACGCGCGCTGAAGAAGCAGGCGCAGTTTTGCAAGTATGGAACGATGATGGACGAGATGGTGCGTGACCAAATTGTGTTCGGTACAAACTCGCCGAAGCTCCGGGAGAAGTTGCTCAGGGACAAGGGCCTTACGTTGGACAAAGCCGTGGCTTTATGTAAGGCGGCGGAAACATCAGCACGTGAGAACTCGCTCTGGCGGAAGACTGACGGAGAGCTTCACGTCCTTGCAGCATCGTCGAGCCGAAGCTTCAAATGTTCCCGCTGCAGCCGGTCCCATGCCGCACGGCGCTGTCCAGCCTACGGGAAAACATGCTACTTGTGCAAGGGGCGTAACCATTTTGCGTCATGCTGCCAATCAAGCGGGGCCATCTGCGAGGTAAAGGACGAGAGGCAGAAGCCATACCAAAACGACGACTTTGATGTTTTGGACGTCACCATCGGAAACATTAGCAGTGACCGGGACTGGATCATGAAAGCGAATATTGCAGGCAAGGACATCAACTTCAAGATCGACACAGGGTCCCAAGCAAACTTGATGCCGCTGTCGCTTTACCGGAAAATTCAAGCTTGTCCAGTGAAAGCAAGCAACGCGGTTCTACGATCGTACAACGGCGGCATCATCAAACAGCTTGGCACATTTTCGTCGCACGTGACCATTGGTGACCGGAGCGTCTGCACAGACTTCTTCGTGATTAAGAAAGACCACGGCGCCCTCCTGGGTCTGAAAGCCGCGGAGGACCTGGGGCTGATCAAACGGAACGTTGATGCCGTAACAAACAGCCCCTCCGCGATCGTCGATGAATTTCCGCAGCTTTTTCAAGGAACAGGCCGTGTACAACGTGAGTACAGGATCACCCTTCGCGATGGTGCTGTGCCCGTCATCCAGCCAGCCAGACGAGTGCCTCTGGCGCTACGAGAACCTCTGCGCGCTGAACTACAGCGAATGGAAGCCGAAGGCATCATTCAAAAAGTCAGCAGCCCGACAGATTGGGTAAGCCCACTGGTCATCGTGCTTAAAAAGGACAGCAGGTTGCGGGTATGCATGGACCCGAGAAAGATTAACGAATGCCTTAAGAGAGAACATTACCAGATGCCGCGCCGTGAAGACATAGAAGCAGAGTTGGCAGGAGCGAAGATGTTTTCTCGGCTTGACGCTAACGCCGGATTCCATCAGATACCACTGGATGAGCAGTCTTCCAAAATATGCACCTTCGCAACTCCCTTTGGCCGTTATCGGTTTCTTCGACTGCCTTTTGGCATTTCATCGGCAAGCGAAGTTTTTCAAAAAGCGCTCAATGAGGTATTTGATGGTTTGCCTGGCGTGCGTGTATATGTCGACGACGTGCTCATTTGGGGTGCTACCCGAAAAGAACACGATGACAGGCTCAGAAACGCACTACTAGCAGCAGCAAAAGCAGGACTGACATTCAACGCGTCAAAGTGCTTGTTCGGCGTTGAAGAAGTTTTGTTTCTTGGTGACATAATCAGCAGCAGGGGCATACGCCCTGATCCTGCTCTGGTCGAAGCTCTGCTTAAAATGCGGCACCACGAGACAAACAAGCGGTACAGAGGCTCTTAGGCGTCGTCAACTACTTTTGCAAATATGTGCCGTCACTATCCCAGCGCACTTCTACTTTGCGTTCGCTGTTGAAGCAAGATGTTGTTTTTGACTGGACACCGAATCATGAGAACGACTGGCAGGCTATATGCAGAGAGCTTAGCGAATCGCCACTCCTAGCGATTTTCGAACCAGGCAGAGAAACGAAAATAACGGCGGATGCCTCGCAGTACGGTGTCGGTTCGGCGCTGATGCAACTTCACGGGAGCGCCTGGAGACCTGTGGCTTACGCTTCAAGAGCTCTTAACGAATCCGAACAACGTTATTCACAAATAGAAAAGAATCTCTGGCGTTAGTTTTTGGATGCGAAAAGTTCTATCACTTCGTATACGGTCATCCTTTCATTCTTGAGAGCGACCATCGCCCACTGCTTGACATATCAAAAAAGGCCATTGCTGACATGCCACCAAGAGTACAGCGTTTCTTTTTGCGGTTATTGAAATATGATTACACCTTGACTTTTGTTCCCGGTAAACAGATGGCTGTGGCCGACATGCTTTCCCGGGCACCTGCTTCTGAAGACGGCGCTGCCTCTCCCACAAGTGACGTCGAAGTTCATGGAGTCACAGTAGTATCGGCACTCGTGAGTGAAAAAAAAAAAAAACCATCTCAAGGCTTGCAAGTGAGACCGAACGTCACGTATACCTTCAGCAGGTACTTCACAAGCTTGCGAATGGGTGTGCCGTGGAAGGTCCGCTGAAGGCGGTGGCTTCCGAACTCTCAGTGGTCAAAGGGATCCTTCTAAAAGGAACGAAGGTCGTAGTGCCAAGTAGCATGCAATTGGACATACTAAAGCGAGTTCATGCAGGGCATATCGGCATCGGAAAATGCAAAGCCAGAGCAAGGCAGTTGGTATACTGGCCCAATCTAAATTCTGATATAGAAAGACTAGTTCGCAAGTGTTCAGTATGCCAGACTTATGCTTATAAGCAGCCGCCAGAACCACTAATCATGCGTCCAACACCGACACAAGCTTGGTATCGCGTGGGTGTCGACTTGTTTCAGTATGGTGGCCAGCATTATCTCTGTGCCTATGACGCAATGTCGAACTTCCCGGAAGTTGAACTATTATCCAGTACAACGGCCAGTTCCGTGATACAAAAATTGGGAGCCATATTTTCCCGTTATGGCATACCAATCGAAGTCTGCACAGACAATGGGCCCCAGTTTGCCAGTAGTGAGTTCAGGCTATTTGCTCAGCAATTCGATTTCAAGCACATCACATCCAGTCCAGAGTACCCTCAGTCAAACGGCCTTGCCGAGAAAGGTGTACAGATAATTAAGCGCATCTTGAAAAAGACAAAAGCGGCGAATGAGAACTTTTGGCTTGGCGTCCTGAATTACAGAACAAGGTCCACTGGAGGATGGGCGATCACCAGCGGAGCTGCTGCAAGGAAGACGCCTGCGGACCCCCATACCAGACTTCGGACCCCTGGTGTCCACGCGAGTAAGGAAGCACAGGCAGAGCAAACACAATAGACGTGTACTTCCCGACCTCGGGAGCAACGACTCCGTTCGCATAAGGGGAAAGACATGGATAAGAAAAGCCAAGGTTCTTGGATCATCGGGGCCTCGTTCCTTCCATGTGCGAACAGAAGACCGGAACATCCTGCGCCGCAATCGGCAGCACCTCTTGGCAACGAGCGAGCCTTTTGAGGACACCTCCGACGAAGAAGATTACGTCGAAGAGCAGGTACCTGCCTCTGTAGAATCTCCCACGACCGGCTCGCCCATGGTAGTGCCAAGTTGTCCGCAACCACCGTTGCAGCCAGTTCTACCGCAGCGAAGGTCGCAGCGGCAAACACGTCATCCGGAACGTCTGGGATACGATCAAAAATTTCAGCAGATAAGTCAACGACGTTGAAGGGGAAGATGTATCGTATCAGGCCCAAGAGCGCTTCCTATCTTTGTTGAACTACACGTGCCTTTCTTTACTATCTACTAACCCCTCCCCCTTTCCCTTGCTTTGGTATAAAAGACTGACAACAATAAACACAGGCGTTCACTACTGTCCTGACATATGTGTGGGTTTCATTGAACGTGGCCCGGCTGATACAGTAAGGTGGAGGGGCCACAGCGTCTTACACCAGCTTCTTACACGGGCCGTAACGCGCTAGCACAAACGCGTTAGAAACGCGCTAGAAACGCGGCCTTTCGTTAATGTTGGGTATTTATTGCCATCGTGGTGCGTGTGTCTATGTGCGCTTCGTGGCGTAATGGGCTAACGCCGCGCGCTCGGACGCGAGGGGTCCCTGGTTCGATTGCGCGCTACGGACACAACTTCGGAATTTTTTTTCTCATTTTTCTCAGACTGGTTACACACTACTACTACTACGACGGGGACGGAACGGGTGCCGCTATAAGGAGTTTCCCTCCTAAAAAAGGGAAAAGCGTGATATTAAAAAGAAATGTAGCCAGAGCGGGTTTCGAACCCCGTACGCAGGATTCCGAAGCGAGCGCCGTAACCATACAGCCACGCTCCCAAAGGTTGCATTCGTGCAAACCATATCATTGCGTTCGAGCGCCCTCGGTGAACGGAACCACATAGAAACGCGGTACGTGCGAGCGGCGCAGCGTGGCGCCAGCGGTCAAACGCTGTACCTACTAGAAAATGTAGTGTTGCCCCCGGGGCCGGCGCGGTGCGCACGGCACGCTGAACCGTCCTTGGTCTCGCTGCAGCCGCATTAGCATCAATGCGCGCGCTTGTTTATTCGGCCTTTTGAAGCGTTGTATGGCTGTTTAACCCTTGTGAACTGTCATGACGAAATTACGCTGCCGATAGAACGTCGTGACTTCTTTTTTTTTCTTTTTTTTTTTGAGGACGCTTCGATAAATCCAAGCGTAAGCGCTCCGAAAAATGAGTACCAAACAGAGGCTGAGCTGTTTGCCTCAACGTCGCCACTTGGGTTGTCCGTAACGCGGAGGTGTATTGGGCGCATATAATATAAGCTGCGTAGAGTATAAACGAGAATTTGGTTCATAATTCTGGCTCTTAAAAGGCTCAGAGAAGGTAACCAAGAAGAAATGTGATAGTTTACTTGAAGTCAATTCGCCAAAATGAGTGGCCCAAAAGCTATTGTACGGATGCCACTGTGCAAAATACGTGCTCTGTTTGCGACACAGCCAACATAGAACTTTACACACGCGCCTGTGTTCCGTCACTATGAAACGACGAGAAATTGCATTCCATCACCTCTGGAGTACCCTAAGTCTCTAAAAAAAAGGCTGATTGCTCACGCGGAAACTTCTAAGACTATGGCACTTGATGATTAACTTACAGACTTCAACATGTCAAGTTTATCAGAATTGAGGGAGATTATCAGAAACACGTGCCTTGTACTTTATTAGCATGCGCGAATAATACATGCCAGATACGTAACTTCGTCTCCGTGCTTATGGCTTTTTACTTCACGGCGGCTGCCAAGATATTGTTACGCGAAGGATGAGTCAGTAAGACGGGCAACTATTTACAGGTTGTATTTACAACAGCGGTTGCAGCGCTGACCGGTTAGGTTCACAGCGCGAGCCCAGCTCGTTCTTCCTCTTCTTTTCTCGAGTGATGGCGCCCGCGCGCCTCGGTCAAACAATCAAATACCACATGCGTGTAGCATAATCCCCCGGCGGCAGAAGCGACGTCCCGCAGCGTCTGAGTGTCACCACTGGGAGGGTGATACTGCTTCAGTCGTGTAACGTGCACGATATCGCTGAACTGGGAAGCAGATGGGGCGTCAGGGGCGATCTCGTTAAAGCCCCTATATATAAAAAAATCACCGCATATCCACGGGGTGAATGATGATGAGTTGGCAAAGCTCCGGAGGGAATCATCGGTAAACCGTGAATCTTCCGTGTAATTCGCCCAGTCTCGCCGCACTAAATCGAACGATTGACTTCCACCACGCGCCATATGTGACGTCATTCCTATTTTATAACAGCGCCCTTCATTGTAATTGCACCATCTCCCGCTTAAGGGGACGCTAGCACAAACGCGTCAGAAACGTGCAGTCTAGCGCTAAGACTGGTTACACACTACGACGTGGACGAACGGGTGCCGCTATAAGGAGCTTCGCCCCTAAAACGCCGGAAGCGTTTTCCGGAAGCCGGAAGCTGGCTTCCGGAACCGGAAGCGGAACCGGAAGTGGAAACGGAAGCGGAACCGGAAGTGGAACCGGAAGCGGAAGTCGGCTTCCGGTTATACTATACATATATATGTATATATGGGTATACATACATATAGGGACACACAACGCCATCTAATGAGCAATTCATAAAACTAGACGTGGCTACCTACTACGACGGGGACGAACAGGGGCCGCTATAAGGAGCTTCGCCCCTAAAAGTAGCGTCACGCTTTGAAGAATGCCGCCGCCTCCTCGCACACCCTGTCCGACGCCGACGCCGCGTCGGCATTTGGCGCTGAGCCGTGCTCCCTCAAGGGCTGCAGAAGATAGCGCCAACCTTTCCCTTTCCCTCAAGAACCACTTATCATCGGTATTGGCCTAATGGCATCACGTGGACCGTCGAGCCCCCGGGCGCTGGCTGCGTTTGTTTACGATCACGCTCCATCGCCATTTTCGCACGAGAAGCGTCTACCGACTGGCGAGGAGCACGGCGATAGCGGCGAACACAGTCGGCGATCGTCGAGTCTGATCAGCGGCGAAAGATAAACAAGTGCACGTGTTTCAATCGGTGTAGGCGGCGCAACGGTCGAAAAAAGGAGCGCGAAAGAGAGGAGAAACGAGGAGGAGGGAAGGTGGAGGAGGAGAGTGTCGCTACTTTTATTGCGATAGCAATTATATGGACACTTCTACCGGATTTCTGCCCTCGCTGTCGTCGTCGCCGTCGCCGTGAGGTTCCCTATAGATAAAATCTTCGCCGCGCGCCGTATGCCCGAGCGGAAGCGTGCGGGGACGCGCGCTATCACGGAGAGCGAACGCACTCAATCACCCACGCGCAAGCAAGGAAGCGGGAAGCCAGCGCCGGAGGGAGCGCGGGGGGGGGGGGCGCACTTCTACGCGGCCAACAACCGCGCTCGTCGCTCATCCGCACCGTCTCTTATCTCCACACGGCTCTGACCTTTTTGCGCCGTGCATTCGCCGCTCAGTTTCCGTTGAAGCGATAGACCGCACGTACCTTCGCCCGCTGCTGCGGCGTATATATGCGCTTGCTGCCAGCGTTTTGACAGTCGTTGTCTGCAGTCATTCAGTGTGATCTATTCATGTTTGTTTGTGCGCGCTCACACCACGCTTGTTCATTCAGTTAGTAATAGTCCGGCCACGTTTTCCAACGCACGCTACACATGCAATGATGCCCGGATCGGCAGTGCAGCGCTACAGGTCTGTCCCTTCGCACGCGCTGCCCACGGGAAGCGCTTCTCATCAACACCACCGTTTCACACGCGCCTCCTCGTGGTGATCGAGTCTCTCTTCATGTCGGCCTACTTACGCCGCAGCATACCTGCTTACTTAATCAGCTCATGTTTACTACAATTCATATTGCTACCAAAGACGCTCACCTTACTTCGTATGACATTGCTGCGTTGCTATCGCATTCATTGCTTCGCCCTTAGGGCGAAACTCTGACATTTTTATATAGAGGGGCTTTAGATCGCGTATGTGACGGGTCTCACGGCACGAAGCACTCGGTAGGGGCCTGTGTAACGCGACAACAGTTTTTCTGACAGGCCGACCTGACGCGACGGAGACCATAAAAGCACCAAAGAACCAGGCGGGAAGTGCACGTCTCGGTGTCGCTGGTCGTACAAACGCCTTTGACTCTCTTGGGAGTTCAGAAGGCGGTCACGGGCAATTTCCCTTGCGTGGGCAGCGCGGGCGACGGCATCAAGTGCATATTCACTGGTGGGTGCCGCGTGAACAGGGAGAGTTGTGTCGAGGGGCAGTGCTGGTTCTCGGCCGAACAGGAGGGAAAATGGGGAATAGGCGGCTGTGTCGTGGCGCGAGGAATTATAGGCAAGAGAGAGAGAGAGCAAGCGAGAGAGGAAAGGCAGGGAGGTTAACCAGAAGTCAGTTTCCGGAATTATAGGCAAAGGTAACAAACGGCAGAGTGAGGTCCCAGTCTGTGTGGTCTGAAGAGACATACTTCGCGAGCATGTCTGTGAGAGTGCGATTAAGACGCTCCGTCAGGCCATTTGTTTGCTCGTCGGCGACATAGACCAGTGGAAAAACAGAGAGAACGCAGGCGTCGGTGTCAGGCTCAGGCGTAGAGGTCGGGTCTTCGACTGGGTAGCGAGAGAGGCAATCTGCGTCCTGGTGTTGGCGTCCCGACTTGTACGTCACTGTGTAGGGATATTCTTGTAGTCGGAGAGCCCAACGACCGAGCCTGCCAGTAGGATCCTTGAGCGGCAAAAGCCAACACAGAGCATGATGGTTTGTGAATACTGAGAAGGGCTTGCCATATAAATATGGGCGGAACTTTGAAACAGCCCAGACGAGAGCAAGACATTCGCGCTCGGTAATCGAATAGTTGCGCTCTGCAGTTGTCAGGAGTCGACTAGCGTAGGCTATAGCGCGGTCGTGTCCGTGTTGGCGTTGCACTAAGACGGCACCGATCCCATAACCACTGGCATCGGTTCGGACCTCTGTAGGTGCGGACGGGTCAAAGTGGGCCATGATCGGTGGATTAGTCAGAATCGTGATAAGGCGTGAAAATGCGGCAGCCGGAGGGGAACCCCAAGTAAAAGGCACGCCTTTCTTCATAAGTTCTGTGAGTGGTTGAGCGATTGCTGCGAAATCTTTCACGAACCGTCTGAAATAAGAACAGAGCCCCACAAAACTCCGGACGTCTTAGACAGATTGAGGTACAGGGAAAGCCGTTACTGCTGGAACCTTCTCCGGGTCGGGTTGTACTCCGGAAGCATCGACGAGATGGCCGAGCACTGTAATCTGTCGGCGCCCGAAGTGGCACTTCGATGAGTTTAATTGGAGCCCAGCCTTGCGGAAGACGTCAAGGATGGCTGCAACACGCTCAAGGTGCGTCTCAAATGTAGGAGAAAACACAAGGACGTCGCAGAGTGATGGCGCCCGCGCGCCTCGGTCAAACAATCAAATACCACACGCGTGTAGCAATATCATTGAGCGGTTGTTAATTGACTGATTTTCATACTTTCGCTTAACCAACGCAAGTTCATATGCCTATATATATATATATATATATATATATATATTTATATATATATATATGCAGGAAAGAAGATAATTGTTTGGTTTAATTAAACAAAATAATACTTATTCACGCGTTTTCACATGATGAAAATCGCTACCAGTATTTCGTATCTGACGGCACTGAACTACAGAATGATCTAGGCGGCACCGAAGGTTGCGGACTGGACCGATGGGTGGTTAGAAAAAAAGTACTACGTTAACTACAAAGTATTTCTCCTTGGCGCGCAAACACCCAGACAAACGCACGCATACTCACACACGGACACACAGGTACATACATACACATACATGCACACGCGTACACACATACACACACACATGCATACACGCACACACACACATACATAGACGCACGCACGCACGCACACTCCATTACAGAATAGGAGTTACAGCCATTAACTTATAAATTACATACTATTGAAAACAAACGCACGCGCGAGGACAAAATAAAAAGCTTTGTCACTGCACGAAGAGTCAACAAAAAGTTAAGCGACTCACTTGGAAAAAGAAAAAAAATCTATATGCACAATTATTAGTGCACTGTATTGACTGAACAAAGAGCCCGGCTGTGCAAAGAGAATTAAATTGTCATGCAACTTCACCTACGAATATAAGGAAGGATGTAAGATTCACCTCGCAAAGAACGACGTCCTTAGAAGGCGCGAAATCCTTTCTCCCGATGTTATGGAGCCACGGAACCGGCCAACGATATTCCGTTCTCCTCGGGAAATAGAAAATAATGCTAGCCCTTTCTCTGACCTGCTGCTGCATTGAAACGCGCAGCAGCAAGGCATTTCCACATAGAACGAAGCTCAGATTCTTACGGAAAGACGGGAAAACAAGGAAACGCACGTTCGGAGCGGCAGGGCGACCACCACTTGGACAGCGCATGGCGGGCGGGAAAAACTGAAGGCATGCGAAAGCAAGTTTCGCGCCGTTTTTGTGACGTCAGGGTCACCTGATGGGGTAGTATCGCGCGCCGCAGCCATTCAGCGTGGCGGATGCGCCGCCTCCGCGAAAGAGAGGGAGAAAAGGAGGAGGTTGACGCGCCGTCGAGAGCGTTGAGGCGCAGATAAAAGCGTGTCGCTACTTTCTAACATTTTTAAGTGGACTGGGCCGGTATTTTGTAGCGATGCCTTTAAAGTAATAATGCCTTTTCGCGCTTATCGCGCTTTGTCAGTGGTCAGAGCGACAGTCCGCTCACAATCTCAACGTTGATAACGCGAGCGGACCGTCGCTCTGACCACTGACAAAGCGCGATAAGCGCGAAAAGGCATTATTACTTCAAAGGCATCGCTACAAAATACCGGCCCTGGGCCGCATCAAGGTCGCGCCGTTGGAAACTGCTGCCAATACTGCTCGGCAGGGTCATTCGTACGACTTCGTGCGCTGGTATTTGCGTTCAGACCGCTCAAATGATGTTCATAATTGCATATGACATGTATCTACGCCTTAAGAATAAATTCCTTTCATTCTCTTCTTTGTTTTTTCTTTCTTTTGTTTTTTTTTAATGCCGCTCGGTGATCTTTTTCGGTCTTGGGCCGGGTTCGGGCCGGTTTCGAGCCGGGCTCGGGCCTAAGATAAAGGGGTAGCGGGCCGGGCGGGTAACGTAAATTATATCCGGGCCCGCGCCGGGCCCGGGTCTCGCCATAAAACTTTTGGTCGGGCTCGGGCGGGCAGCCCAACCTAAAAACGGGCCCGGGCCGGGCTGAAAAAAAATCGGCCCGTGCAGTGCTCTATCCCAGATATAGGCAGTACTATTGATGATCAGTTTATCGTACACGAGCTTAACTTTTGCTCCCTTATCCTTATCGGACCGAGCTGATTCCCAAAGAAGTTTTCTTTTTTGCAGAGTTACCTGTGAATAATCGTCGGAACCACTCACGCCACTGCCTGTCAGTTTGCTGCAATTCTTAAAAATGGACACTTTCTCATTGAAATCATACAGCCTGATAATAACCGGCTTGTTCTGCCCAACCCTCCTTTACCCAAGTCTGTGTAATCTTTCCACTGACGTCACAGAGACGCCCAGCTGTTTGGAAAAAATTTTCTTTAGCACTTTGGTTTCAATATCTGATCTTGTTGCTTTCGCATCCTCTGACACACCAAATACAATAATATTATTGCGTCTGGCTTTGTCTTCAATATCATTTAATAAATAATAAATTTCTGTTGCTGGAGTTGCACAGTGCGCTCAAAATCGCCAAACAGTACTTTCAAGTCTTAGCAATTTAATGCACTGATTGTTTAATTATTCTAGTTTGCTTTCAACATCTGTCAACCGTACTTCAATTTGAGTTTGCTTGTCTAAAATGAGTTGAAGTAGTTCCTCAGTTGTTGGCCCCGAATTACTTTCAATATCTTAAGCACAATGCGGCACCACATGATAAGCCAACATTCACGCAACTTCGCCGCGAGCGGCAGCACAATGAGGCAAATACAATTTGAGCGAAGACTTGTCCTATAAGAATAGTAACGAACCTGCAAAGCAAGCCAGGCATGCTTAGATGACATGGTCACTGCGGTGCTGCCACTCCCACTGAAGGCCGTCGGCTGTAGGGAAGGATTTATATGCTCACTGCCGGAAGATGACGTCCCGCTTGCCGGAACTTTGCACTTGTTCTCGATGACGTCACTTGCTTCATGAGAAGTTTGTGCAGGCAGGGCTGGAAAGCTGTTGTTTGAAGTCGTGCAGTCGATGATTAGCGGCAGAACCTGCAAAACAAGCCAGGCATGCTTAGATGACATGGTCACTGCGGTGCTGCCACTCCCACTGAAGGCCGTCGGCTGTAGGGAAGGATTTATATGCTCACTGCCGGAAGATGACGTCCCGCTTGCCGGAATTTTGCACTTGTTCTCGATGACGTCACTTGCTTCATGAGAAGTTTGTGCGGGCAGGGCTCGAAATCTGTTGCTTGAAAGCGTGCAGTTGATGATTAGCGGCAGAACCTGCAAAGCAAGCCAGGCATGCTTAGATGACATGGTCACTGCGGTGCTGCCGCTCCCACTGAAGGCCGTCGGCTGCAGGGAAGGATTTATATGCTCGTTGCCGGAAATTGACGTCCCGCTTGCCGGAATTTTCCACTTGTTCTCGATGACGTCACTTGCTTCATGAGAAGTTTGTGCGGGCAGGGCTCGAAATCTGTTGCTTGAAAGCGTGCAGTTGATGATTAGCGGCAGAACCTGCAAAGCAAGCCAGGCATGCTTAGATGACATGGTCACTGCGGTGCTGCCCGCTCCCACTGAAGGCCGTCGGCTGCAGGGAAGGATTTATATGCTCGTTGCCGGAAATTGACGTCCCGCTTGCCGGAATTTTCCACTTGTTCTCGATGACGTCACTTGCTTCATGAGAAGTTTGTGCGGGCAGGGCTCGAAATCTGTTGCTTGAAAGCGTGCAGTTGATGATTAGCGGCAGAACCTGCAAAGCAAGCCAGGCATGCTTAGATGACATGGTCACTGCGGTGCTCCCGCTCCCACTGAAGGCCGTCGGCTGCAGGGAAGGATTTATATGCTCGTTGCCGGAAATTGACGTCCCGCTTGCCGGAATTTTCCACTTGTTCTCGATGACGTCACTTGCTTCATGAGAAGTTTGTGCGGGCAGGGCTCGAAATCTGTTGCTTGAAAGCGTGCAGTTGATGATTAGCGGCAGAACCTGCAAAGCAAGCCAGGCATGCTTAGATGACATGGTCACTGCGGTGCTCCCGCTCCCACTGAAGGCCGTCGGCTGCAGGGAAGGATTTATATGCTCGTTGCCGGAAATTGACGTCCCGCTTGCCGGAATTTTCCACTTGTTCTCGATGACGTCACTTGCTTCATGAGAAGTTTGTGCGGGCAGGGCTCGAAATCTGTTGCTTGAAAGCGTGCAGTTGATGATTAGCGGCAGAACCTGCAAAGCAAGCCAGGCATGCTTAGATGACATGGTCACTGCGGTGCTCCCGCTCCCACTGAAGGCCGTCGGCTGCAGGGAAGGATTTATATGCTCGTTGCCGGAAATTGACGTCCCGCTTGCCGGAATTTTCCACTTGTTCTCGATGACGTCACTTGCTTCATGAGAAGTTTGTGCGGGCAGGGCTCGAAATCTGTTGCTTGAAAGCGTGCAGTTGATGATTAGCGGCAGAACCTGCAAAGCAAGCCAGGCATGCTTAGATGACATGGTCACTGCGGTGCTCCCGCTCCCACTGAAGGCCGTCGGCTGCAGGGAAGGATTTATATGCTCGTTGCCGGAAATTGACGTCCCGCTTGCCGGAATTTTCCACTTGTTCTCGATGACGTCACTTGCTTCATGAGAAGTTTGTGCGGGCAGGGCTCGAAATCTGTTGCTTGAAAGCGTGCAGTTGATGATTAGCGGCAGAACCTGCAAAGCAAGCCAGGCATGCTTAGATGACATGGTCACTGCGGTGCTGCCCGCTCCCACTGAAGGCCGTCGGCTGCAGGGAAGGATTTATATGCTCGTTGCCGGAAATTGACGTCCCGCTTGCCGGAATTTTCCACTTGTTCTCGATGACGTCACTTGCTTCATGAGAAGTTTGTGCGGGCAGGGCTCGAAATCTGTTGCTTGAAAGCGTGCAGTTGATGATTAGCGGCAGAACCTGCAAAGCAAGCCAGGCATGCTTAGATGACATGGTCACTGCGGTGCTGCCCGCTCCCACTGAAGGCCGTCGGCTGCAGGGAAGGATTTATATGCTCGTTGCCGGAAATTGACGTCCCGCTTGCCGGAATTTTCCACTTGTTCTCGATGACGTCACTTGCTTCATGAGAAGTTTGTGCGGGCAGGGCTCGAAATCTGTTGCTTGAAAGCGTGCAGTTGATGATTAGCGGCAGAACCTGCAAAGCAAGCCAGGCATGCTTAGATGACATGGTCACTGCGGTGCTGCCACTCCCACCGAAGGCCGTCGGCTGTAGGGAAGGATTTATATGCTCACTGCCGGAAGATGACGTCCCGCTTGCCGGAATTTTGCACTTGTTCTCGATGACGTCACTTGCTTCATGAGAAGTTTGTGCGGGCAGGGCTAGAAAGCTGTTGCTTGAAGTCGTGCAGTCGATGATTAGCGGCAGAACCTGCAAAGCAAGCCAGGCATGCTTAGATGACATGGTCACTGCGGTGCTGCCACTCCCACTGAAGGCCGTCGGCTGTAGGGAAGGATTTATATGCTCACTGCCGGAAGATGACGTCCCGCTTGCCGGAATTTTGCACTTGTTCTCGATGACGTCACTTGCTTCCTGAGAAGTTTGTGCGGGCAGGGCTAGAAAGCTGTTGCTTGAAGTCGTGCAGTCGATGATTAGCGGCAGAACCTGCAAAACAAGCCAGGCATGCTTAGATGACATGGTCACTGCGGTGCTGCCAGCTCCCACTGAAGGCCGTCGGCTGTAGGGAAGGATTTATATGCTCGTTGCCGGAAATTGACGTCCCGCTTGCCGGAATTTTCCACTTGTTCTCGATGACGTCACTTGCTTCATGAGAAGTTTGTGCGGGCAGGGCTCGAAATCTGTTGCTTGAAAGCGTGCAGTTGATGATTAGCGGCAGAACCTGCAAAGCAAGCCAGGCATGCTTAGATGACATGGTCACTGCGGTGCTCCCGCTCCCACTGAAGGCCGTCGGCTGCAGGGAAGGATTTATATGCTCGTTGCCGGAAATTGACGTCCCGCTTGCCGGAATTTTCCACTTGTTCTCGATGACGTCACTTGCTTCATGAGAAGTTTGTGCGGGCAGGGCTCGAAATCTGTTGCTTGAAAGCGTGCAGTTGATGATTAGCGGCAGAACCTGCAAAGCAAGCCAGGCATGCTTAGATGACATGGTCACTGCGGTGCTCCCGCTCCCACTGAAGGCCGTCGGCTGCAGGGAAGGATTTATATGCTCGTTGCCGGAAATTGACGTCCCGCTTGCCGGAATTTTCCACTTGTTCTCGATGACGTCACTTGCTTCATGAGAAGTTTGTGCGGGCAGGGCTCGAAATCTGTTGCTTGAAAGCGTGCAGTTGATGATTAGCGGCAGAACCTGCAAAGCAAGCCAGGCATGCTTAGATGACATGGTCACTGCGGTGCTCCCGCTCCCACTGAAGGCCGTCGGCTGCAGGGAAGGATTTATATGCTCGTTGCCGGAAATTGACGTCCCGCTTGCCGGAATTTTCCACTTGTTCTCGATGACGTCACTTGCTTCATGAGAAGTTTGTGCGGGCAGGGCTCGAAATCTGTTGCTTGAAAGCGTGCAGTTGATGATTAGCGGCAGAACCTGCAAAGCAAGCCAGGCATGCTTAGATGACATGGTCACTGCGGTGCTGCCCGCTCCCACTGAAGGCCGTCGGCTGCAGGGAAGGATTTATATGCTCGTTCCGGAAATTGACGTCCCGCTTGCCGGAATTTTCCACTTGTTCTCCATGACGCCACTTGCTTCATGAGAAGCATGTGAGGTCAGGGCTCGAAATCTGTTGCTGGAAGCGTGCAGTTGATGATCAGCGGCACAACCTGCAAAGCAAGCCAGGCATGCTTAGATGACATGGTCACTGCGGTGCTGCCGCTCCCACTGAAGGCCGTCGGCTGCAGGGAAGGATTTATATGCTCGTTGCCGGAAATTGACGTCCCGCTTGCCGGAATTTTCCACTTGTTCTCGATGACGTCACTTGCTTCATGAGAAGTTTGTGCGGGCAGGGCTAGAAATCTGTTGCTTGAAAGCCTGCAGTTGATGATTAGCGGCAGAACCTGCAAAGCAAGCCAGGCATGCTTAGATGACATGGTCACTGCGGTGCTCCCGCTCCCACTGAAGGCCGTCGGCTGCAGGGAAGGATTTATATGCTCGTTGCCGGAAATTGACGTCCCGCTTGCCGGAATTTTCCACTTGTTCTCGATGACGTCACTTGCTTCATGAGAAGTTTGTGCGGGCAGGGCTCGAAATCTGTTGCTTGAAAGCGTGCAGTTGATGATTAGCGGCAGAACCTGCAAAGCAAGCCAGGCATGCTTAGATGACATGGTCACTGCGGTGCTCCCGCTCCCACTGAAGGCCGTCGGCTGCAGGGAAGGATTTATATGCTCGTTGCCGGAAATTGACGTCCCGCTTGCCGGAATTTTCCACTTGTTCTCGATGACGTCACTTGCTTCATGAGAAGTTTGTGCGGGCAGGGCTCGAAATCTGTTGCTTGAAAGCGTGCAGTTGATGATTAGCGGCAGAACCTGCAAAGCAAGCCAGGCATGCTTAGATGACATGGTCACTGCGGTGCTCCCGCTCCCACTGAAGGCCGTCGGCTGCAGGGAAGGATTTATATGCTCGTTGCCGGAAATTGACGTCCCGCTTGCCGGAATTTTCCACTTGTTCTCGATGACGTCACTTGCTTCATGAGAAGTTTGTGCGGGCAGGGCTCGAAATCTGTTGCTTGAAAGCGTGCAGTTGATGATTAGCGGCAGAACCTGCAAAGCAAGCCAGGCATGCTTAGATGACATGGTCACTGCGGTGCTCCCGCTCCCACTGAAGGCCGTCGGCTGCAGGGAAGGATTTATATGCTCGTTGCCGGAAATTGACGTCCCGCTTGCCGGAATTTTCCACTTGTTCTCGATGACGTCACTTGCTTCATGAGAAGTTTGTGCGGGCAGGGCTCGAAATCTGTTGCTTGAAAGCGTGCAGTTGATGATTAGCGGCAGAACCTGCAAAGCAAGCCAGGCATGCTTAGATGACATGGTCACTGCGGTGCTCCCGCTCCCACTGAAGGCCGTCGGCTGCAGGGAAGGATTTATATGCTCGTTGCCGGAAATTGACGTCCCGCTTGCCGGAATTTTCCACTTGTTCTCGATGACGTCACTTGCTTCATGAGAAGTTTGTGCGGGCAGGGCTCGAAATCTGTTGCTTGAAAGCGTGCAGTTGATGATTAGCGGCAGAACCTGCAAAGCAAGCCAGGCATGCTTAGATGACATGGTCACTGCGGTGCTCCCGCTCCCACTGAAGGCCGTCGGCTGCAGGGAAGGATTTATATGCTCGTTGCCGGAAATTGACGTCCCGCTTGCCGGAATTTTCCACTTGTTCTCGATGACGTCACTTGCTTCATGAGAAGTTTGTGCGGGCAGGGCTCGAAATCTGTTGCTTGAAAGCGTGCAGTTGATGATTAGCGGCAGAACCTGCAAAGCAAGCCAGGCATGCTTAGATGACATGGTCACTGCGGTGCTCCCGCTCCCACTGAAGGCCGTCGGCTGCAGGGAAGGATTTATATGCTCGTTGCCGGAAATTGACGTCCCGCTTGCCGGAATTTTCCACTTGTTCTCGATGACGTCACTTGCTTCATGAGAAGTTTGTGCGGGCAGGGCTCGAAATCTGTTGCTTGAAAGCGTGCAGTTGATGATTAGCGGCAGAACCTGCAAAGCAAGCCAGGCATGCTTAGATGACATGGTCACTGCGGTGCTCCCGCTCCCACTGAAGGCCGTCGGCTGCAGGGAAGGATTTATATGCTCGTTGCCGGAAATTGACGTCCCGCTTGCCGGAATTTTCCACTTGTTCTCGATGACGTCACTTGCTTCATGAGAAGTTTGTGCGGGCAGGGCTCGAAATCTGTTGCTTGAAAGCGTGCAGTTGATGATTAGCGGCAGAACCTGCAAAGCAAGCCAGGCATGCTTAGATGACATGGTCACTGCGGTGCTCCCGCTCCCACTGAAGGCCGTCGGCTGCAGGGAAGGATTTATATGCTCGTTGCCGGAAATTGACGTCCCGCTTGCCGGAATTTTCCACTTGTTCTCGATGACGTCACTTGCTTCATGAGAAGTTTGTGCGGGCAGGGCTCGAAATCTGTTGCTTGAAAGCGTGCAGTTGATGATTAGCGGCAGAACCTGCAAAGCAAGCCAGGCATGCTTAGATGACATGGTCACTGCGGTGCTCCCGCTCCCACTGAAGGCCGTCGGCTGCAGGGAAGGATTTATATGCTCGTTGCCGGAAATTGACGTCCCGCTTGCCGGAATTTTCCACTTGTTCTCGATGACGTCACTTGCTTCATGAGAAGTTTGTGCGGGCAGGGCTCGAAATCTGTTGCTTGAAAGCGTGCAGTTGATGATTAGCGGCAGAACCTGCAAAGCAAGCCAGGCATGCTTAGATGACATGGTCACTGCGGTGCTCCCGCTCCCACTGAAGGCCGTCGGCTGCAGGGAAGGATTTATATGCTCGTTGCCGGAAATTGACGTCCCGCTTGCCGGAATTTTCCACTTGTTCTCGATGACGTCACTTGCTTCATGAGAAGTTTGTGCGGGCAGGGCTCGAAATCTGTTGCTTGAAAGCGTGCAGTTGATGATTAGCGGCAGAACCTGCAAAGCAAGCCAGGCATGCTTAGATGACATGGTCACTGCGGTGCTGCCCGCTCCCACTGAAGGCCGTCGGCTGCAGGGAAGGATTTATATGCTCGTTGCCGGAAATTGACGTCCCGCTTGCCGGAATTTTCCACTTGTTCTCGATGACGTCACTTGCTTCATGAGAAGTTTGTGCGGGCAGGGCTCGAAATCTGTTGCTTGAAAGCGTGCAGTTGATGATTAGCGGCAGAACCTGCAAAGCAAGCCAGGCATGCTTAGATGACATGGTCACTGCGGTGCTCCCGCTCCCACTGAAGGCCGTCGGCTGCAGGGAAGGATTTATATGCTCGTTGCCGGAAATTGACGTCCCGCTTGCCGGAATTTTCCACTTGTTCTCGATGACGTCACTTGCTTCATGAGAAGTTTGTGCGGGCAGGGCTCGAAATCTGTTGCTTGAAAGCGTGCAGTTGATGATTAGCGGCAGAACCTGCAAAGCAAGCCAGGCATGCTTAGATGACATGGTCACTGCGGTGCTCCCGCTCCCACTGAAGGCCGTCGGCTGCAGGGAAGGATTTATATGCTCGTTGCCGGAAATTGACGTCCCGCTTGCCGGAATTTTCCACTTGTTCTCGATGACGTCACTTGCTTCATGAGAAGTTTGTGCGGGCAGGGCTCGAAATCTGTTGCTTGAAAGCGTGCAGTTGATGATTAGCGGCAGAACCTGCAAAGCAAGCCAGGCATGCTTAGATGACATGGTCACTGCGGTGCTGCCCGCTCCCACTGAAGGCCGTCGGCTGCAGGGAAGGATTTATATGCTCGTTGCCGGAAATTGACGTCCCGCTTGCCGGAATTTTCCACTTGTTCTCGATGACGTCACTTGCTTCATGAGAAGTTTGTGCGGGCAGGGCTCGAAATCTGTTGCTTGAAAGCGTGCAGTTGATGATTAGCGGCAGAACCTGCAAAGCAAGCCAGGCATGCTTAGATGACATGGTCACTGCGGTGCTGCCCGCTCCCACTGAAGGCCGTCGGCTGCAGGGAAGGATTTATATGCTCGTTGCCGGAAATTGACGTCCCGCTTGCCGGAATTTTCCACTTGTTCTCGATGACGTCACTTGCTTCATGAGAAGTTTGTGCGGGCAGGGCTCGAAATCTGTTGCTTGAAAGCGTGCAGTTGATGATTAGCGGCAGAACCTGCAAAGCAAGCCAGGCATGCTTAGATGACATGGTCACTGCGGTGCTCCCGCTCCCACTGAAGGCCGTCGGCTGCAGGGAAGGATTTATATGCTCGTTGCCGGAAATTGACGTCCCGCTTGCCGGAATTTTCCACTTGTTCTCGATGACGTCACTTGCTTCATGAGAAGTTTGTGCGGGCAGGGCTCGAAATCTGTTGCTTGAAAGCGTGCAGTTGATGATTAGCGGCAGAACCTGCAAAGCAAGCCAGGCATGCTTAGATGACATGGTCACTGCGGTGCTGCCCGCTCCCACTGAAGGCCGTCGGCTGCAGGGAAGGATTTATATGCTCGTTGCCGGAAATTGACGTCCCGCTTGCCGGAATTTTCCACTTGTTCTCGATGACGTCACTTGCTTCATGAGAAGTTTGTGCGGGCAGGGCTCGAAATCTGTTGCTTGAAAGCGTGCAGTTGATGATTAGCGGCAGAACCTGCAAAGCAAGCCAGGCATGCTTAGATGACATGGTCACTGCGGTGCTGCCCGCTCCCACTGAAGGCCGTCGGCTGCAGGGAAGGATTTATATGCTCGTTGCCGGAAATTGACGTCCCGCTTGCCGGAATTTTCCACTTGTTCTCGATGACGTCACTTGCTTCATGAGAAGTTTGTGCGGGCAGGGCTCGAAATCTGTTGCTTGAAAGCGTGCAGTTGATGATTAGCGGCAGAACCTGCAAAGCAAGCCAGGCATGCTTAGATGACATGGTCACTGCGGTGCTCCCGCTCCCACTGAAGGCCGTCGGCTGCAGGGAAGGATTTATATGCTCGTTGCCGGAAATTGACGTCCCGCTTGCCGGAATTTTCCACTTGTTCTCGATGACGTCACTTGCTTCATGAGAAGTTTGTGCGGGCAGGGCTCGAAATCTGTTGCTTGAAAGCGTGCAGTTGATGATTAGCGGCAGAACCTGCAAAGCAAGCCAGGCATGCTTAGATGACATGGTCACTGCGGTGCTCCCGCTCCCACTGAAGGCCGTCGGCTGCAGGGAAGGATTTATATGCTCGTTGCCGGAAATTGACGTCCCGCTTGCCGGAATTTTCCACTTGTTCTCGATGACGTCACTTGCTTCATGAGAAGTTTGTGCGGGCAGGGCTCGAAATCTGTTGCTTGAAAGCGTGCAGTTGATGATTAGCGGCAGAACCTGCAAAGCAAGCCAGGCATGCTTAGATGACATGGTCACTGCGGTGCTCCCGCTCCCACTGAAGGCCGTCGGCTGCAGGGAAGGATTTATATGCTCGTTGCCGGAAATTGACGTCCCGCTTGCCGGAATTTTCCACTTGTTCTCGATGACGTCACTTGCTTCATGAGAAGTTTGTGCGGGCAGGGCTCGAAATCTGTTGCTTGAAAGCGTGCAGTTGATGATTAGCGGCAGAACCTGCAAAGCAAGCCAGGCATGCTTAGATGACATGGTCACTGCGGTGCTCCCGCTCCCACTGAAGGCCGTCGGCTGTAGGGAAGGATTTATATGCTCACTATCGGAAGATGACGTCCCGCTTGCCGGAATTTCGCACTTGTTCTCAATGACGTCACTTGCTTCATGAGAAGTTTGTGCGGGCAGGGCTAGAAATCTGTTGCTTGAAATCGTGCAGTTGATGATTAGCGGCAGAAACTGCAAAGCAAGCCAGGCATGCTTAGATGACATGGTCACTGCGGTGCTGCCGCTCCCACATTAAGTTGTTAGCGCGTGAAAAGCGGTCCCCAGAAATGGGATAAAGAAGTACACGTGTCAATGCCCTCCTCTTAAAAAATTACCCAGAAACTCCACTCGAGTCGTCTTCGTATGCGTAAGCATTGTGCCACTCGCTCATTTCCACGCATACGACGCTACGCATGTTATTTACGTCGATTGACGAAGCAGTATACAGTTCAATAAATATATGCTTTATTGGCCTTGTAAGCTGTTTTGGCTCTTGATCCGACCCTCATCAACCCTTATCGGTCGTTATCAACTTTATCGAACCTAATCCAACCCTTAATTATCAACCATTATTTGTCGTTATCAACCTTACCAGACTCGATCCGACCCTTATCAATTCTTATCGGTCGTTGTGAACTTTATCGAAATCGCTCCGACCCTTATCATCCCTTATAGTTCGTTATGAAACTTATCGAATTCAATCCGACTCTTATCAACCCTTATTTATTCTTATCAACCTTATCGGGCTCTATCTGACGATAATCTGGTCCGAATTAACGGTCCTTATCAACCTTATCGGACTTGATCCGACCCTTATTAACCCTTACCTGTCCTTATAAATCTTATAATATATCCGACCACTAAAAGCCCTTATCGCTGTTTAGCACCTTGTCCATTAGCGTCGAACCTTATCAACCATGATCAGGCCCATATAACTCCTCACCAAGCCTTATCATCCTCATCAGTTCATTGACTGCTTATGTGTCTGTGTTGCGACAACACAGACAACGCGGTACAATAATTTCATATGGTTCAGATGTACGCGTATACAACTTCTGCAACCATGGGTGTTTAGCCCAGTGTGTAAAACACTCAGCTTCTTAACCTGGGGCGGTAATCTGTAAAAGTCTACGTAGTGAACTGTCTATTTCGGCTGTTGCTGATTTGCTGCTTCTTGACATGCAGGAAGGAGACTGACTGGCTGCGATCGCCAGAGTGTGAAGACGTGTCCCATTTCGCTCTTCGATGTTTTCTTTTAAGCTTGTGTGGAACTATCATTCAACGTGGTAGACCACTGAGCAACGACACTGTGAGTACTTTCTGTGAGTGTGGCGTGCTTTTTCACGGCTCCCGTTGACGTTTTTTTTTCTGGCTACGAGGACATTTTCGACGGCGACCCGCTGACCTAAGCTTAACCACGTCTGGGCCTAGCCCGAGTGCGGCTTCAGCGAGGCCGGCCAGGTGAGCGCGACATCATGTCGCCACCACAGCAACATTCGCACTCGAGTGGACCCAGCGCGGGAGCTCCATGCTAACCTCAGCTTAGAGACGCCGAAGAGTTGAAGAATAGCCCCTCCAAAATGCAGACAACGCGATGAGCGAAGCGCCCTGAGAGCGTCGAAACACCGAGTGAACGCCGAGCTGCAGCCGAAGACGCCGCGGCACGTCCCTCGATGGAAGAGGCCAGAAGGAGGGAGTCGCAAGTGAACGACCAAACGGATATTCAGGATGCTAGCGAGGACGACAACGACGACAAAAACGACGAAGACAACGAGGAGGACAACGGAAGCCTAGAATGGTCCTTTTTCAGCTAGCGGCAACCAAACAGAAAAGTCAAGCCTGAACAGCATCGCCTCGAACGGATAAGTCGACCTCATTTTGCACTCTCGATCAGGCCACTTAACGAGGTACACGTGCATGACATAGCTAAGCAGGCTATAATAGCAGCACTAGAGATGACGGCAAGAAGTTGGGAACTTGCAGAATTATCAATTTTTCCCTACGACCCTGCACCGAACTGCATAAAGGTTACTGTCAGGCATGAAGAACACGCGAAGAGGCTTGCGGCTCTGACACGATTGGCTGAGAAAATGAGCGGTCGCGTTCGTACGTATGAAGTGATAATTGAAAGAACGCCAACAGATAAGATGGGAGCAGTCGGGGGTCATCAAGGTGCGTCCCGGCCAGACCATTGAATAAATAAAGGATCACTTGAGATGCGACACGGTAACTATCCTAGAGGCACGTCTGCTCGGGAAGACAAACCTGCTGCTGCTAACATTTAACACGGAATCTCCCCCAAACAGGCTCGTATTCGATTATGAGATCACAAGGGTACATGAGTACATACCGAATTGTCACGGATTAGGACAAATTGCCAAGTATTAAATTTCAGATGAAGTTTGTAAGCAGTGTGGTAGAAAACACCCTGAAGACAACGAATGCGACGAAGAGCTATTCTGTGTGCCATACCAGAAACAGGGCCACATATCGCTAAACTCAGCATGCCCTAGCCGTGAGCCGAAACACATTAAGAAAGTCGTGCAGAACATAGAAGAAGGTCAGAGGACAGTGACCTGGTCTGAAAAAGTGCTGGCGGGAACATCCGCACAACCCACGCTGTCCGCTCACTATGAGCAACAGATAAAAGAGCTAAGAAAGGAAAATCAACAGTTGAGAGCAATGCTGCAGCAAATACAAGCACGACTACCACCAGAGCAACAAAATACGCCACTACCCACAACGCCACGGCAACGTGAATCGGAGACGCTGGCAGACCGAGAAAAACGCACGCGTTCTAACAGTCGCGTCGGGCGATCAATTAGACGAAAAATCACGGCCAACTCTAGAACGCAGCAATACGCAGGACCTGCACAGACCCAGCAGAACCAGGCACCGTCAGTGTCAAAACCACTCACCGCCCAAGACTCGGCGTATGCGCAGATGCTGAGCATCCTGAGGCAGGAAAGACACACTGAGACCCAGCGCCTCGAAAAGAACCTACGAGAGGAATTTACGACAGTAACAAATGCAATACAAACTCAGATGCAAGCTATATTCACGGAAATTCAGAGAAGCAACATGATGAACCTAAAAGGCGTAAGCCAGCAGATGAAAGATGACGGCAAGGCATATATGCATCCCAATGGAACTGTCCAAGTTTTACGGTGAATGGATCCACACTCAGACAGCAAATGAAAAAATTCAAACCCCTTGTCGCGCTTCTGCAGGAGACAAGGGGACCGTGCACTATTCAAGGTTACCGAACATTTCAGCAGGCTACGATACTACACCAGGGAAAAGTAAACCAACAAGGCCAAGCTGCTCGTTTACACTCTAAAAACTAGGGATAAGGATTATTGTGGTTTATTGGCGCAAGGGTCAGATGTGGCCAAAGAGCGCCAAGACGATGGTAGTGGTTTGATAGTGGTACATGAATAGTGAACTATATGAACACTAGATGTGACATGGCTGTAAAGGGGCCTAAAAACAGTCGCTGTAAAGTGCGTAAGATATATACGTAATAAGATTATGGCAATGACTGATTATGCGTACTGTGGACATGAACAATGCATTGCGAAGGAATGATACGACTAACAAAATAATAAAGATGCTAGAATTGGCCAGAAGCACAAGTGCCTAAACAGAGCCCTTGAAACACAAGGGCGTGGAGGCATGTGCTATAAAAAAAATATCACAGCAACATCCTCTGGAGAGAGGATGCGCTATCAACGTATTGGGCTAATAACATGTAGCACAACATCTTTCAAGAAGGCGAGGACTGCATTGGTGCTAAAAAGCGGTTCTTTACCGAGAAACATAGCGGGATGGAGAGGTACACAATAGCTATATGCTAGCGGAAAATGTTTCTTTCTCTTTCGGCTTCCCGACACTCCAAGAGGACGTGGAGGACGGTGAACCTCTCGCCACATCTACCACATGTAGGTAGGAGGATCATTACCATTCAATAGAAAATTGTGAGTACCATATGTGTGTCCTATTCTGAGGCGACCGAATAGGACATCAGTTCGTCGTTTTTTGTTGTACAGGGCCAGAACCCTAACTGTGGCTTAATCAAGTGGAGCTTATTATTTGCTTCGGCGTCCCACAAGCGTTGCCAGTGGCTTCGCAGTTTGTTTCGTAGGAAATGCTTCAGATCTGTGGAGGGAATAGCAGTGGCAGGATTAATAGCTTGCGATGTAGTTGATGTGGCCAACTGGTCTGCTAGCACATTGCCCTCGATGCCTCTATGACCATGCACCCAACATATTATTACATGTCTATGAGATTGGTAAATGTTACACAAAAGTGAGTAAAGCTCAAGAAAAACAGGATTCTTATGCTTTTGTAAAGATGTTAGCGCTTTTACAAGATTGCCTTTTTGTAGTTTCAATTTGTCTATATGTTTCACTGCAGAAAGTGCTGCGTAGGCTTCTGCTGTGAAAATACTTGTTAGGGGGTTCAATACGTCAGATTTCGAAAATGAGGGGCCAACAGCCGCATTAGATACGCCAGCATGGTACTTGGATGCGTCGGTGTAGAATTCCGAGCACGAGTACTTCGATTGAAGTTCGCGGAAATGCATTGCAATTTCGAGCTCGGGAGCGTGCTTTGTGACCTCTACGAAGGATAGATCACACTCTATCACCTGCAACTCCCAGGGCGGTGACATCTTAGCTGGAGGCATTAGGCTATGTTCTAGAAGCGGGACATCGACCTCTTCGCTGAGTTCTCTTACACGCAGTGAGAAAGGCCGCCTCACAAAGGGTCGATTATAGAAAAGCGTTGCACACTTCAAATCATTAATGGTTACAGAACAAGGATGTTCTCGATCGGAGTGCACTTCGAGAAAATAGGTGAAGCTGATGTATATTCTCTGGAGATGGAGTGACCACTCATTAGATTCTACGTATAAGCTTTCGACGGGGCTTGTTCTGAATGCGCCAGTGGCCAGGCGGATGCCTAGATGGTGGATAGGATCTAGCATTTTTAGCGCGCTCGGGGCGGCAGAGTGATATACTACGGCACTATAGTCCAATCGTGACTGAATGAGGCTCTTGTAAAGATTCATTAAACACTTCCTGTCGCTGCCCCAGGATGTGCGAGATAAAATTTTCAGTAAGTTCATTGTTTTCAGGCATTTCACCTTGAGATGTTTTATGTGCTGGGTGAAAGTAAGCTTAGAGTCAAGTATGATGCCTAAAAACTTGTGTTCATTGTTCATAGATATTTGTTGTCCATACATTTCGATAGTAGGATCTGCAACGAGACCTCTCTTCCTGGTGAAAAGAACACAAGAACTTTTGTGGGGGTTTACTTTGAACCCGTTTTCGTCTGCCCACTTAGACACTTTGTTCAACCCCTGCTGTCCACATAGATGGAATAAAAAATAGCGGGTGGTAACGAAGCACGGATCGTGTTCATTTTAAAGATAAAGAGTGTGCAGCTGAGCAAACCTCCCTGGGGTACACCAGTTTCCTGCACAAAACTTCGTGATAAAACATTGCCAACTCGCACACGGAATGTGCGATTCAGCAGATAACTTTCAATCACATTTAAAATATTACCACGTATACCGAAGTGGGAGAGGTCTCTCAGTATTCCAAACTGCCATGTGGTGTCGTAGGCCTTTTCCATGTCTAGAAATACAGATAGAAAGAACTGTTTGTGAATAAAAGCTTCGCGTATCTGCGCCTCAATACGTATCAAATGGTCAGTGGTGGATCGACCCTCACGAAAACCGCACTGGTATGGGTCAAGCAGTTTGTTTGATTCTAGGAAATGTAGTAGGCGGCGGTTTATCATTTTTTCGAAGACTTTGCAGAGACAGCTAGTTAGTGCTATAGGCCGGTAACTCGAAACAGACGATGGATCCTTGCCCTGTTTCAGGATAGGAATTATAATGGCCTCTTTCCAGGCAGACGGTATCTCGCCGGAAGACCATACAGCGTTGTAGAGGGAAAGGAAGGTTTTCTGTGTTTCATGGGGAATGTGCTTCAGCATTTCATATATTACACGGTCAGCACCTGGAGCAGAATTATTGCAGCAGTTTAGTGATGCCTGTAGCTCAGCTAATCTTAATGGTTCTTTATATGCCTCGTTTTTTTGCATTTTCGTTCCAGCTATTCTGGATTTGTATCGTTTAAATGTTTCGGAGTAGTGCGATGAGCTGGACACACGTTCAAAATGTGCGCCCAGAAAGTTCGCTTGGTCTTCCAAGCTGTCGCCCTGTGTGCTCACCAAAGGGAGTGGATATGTTTGTCGTCCTCTTACCTTATTTACCCTGTTCCAGACTTTGGATTCATCTGTATACGAGTTTATACCTGATAAAAACTTCTGCCAGCTCTCTCTTCTGGCCTGTCGGCGCGTTCTCCTGCCTTGGGACTTTACCTTCTTAAAATTGACAAGATTCTCCGGAGTAGGAGAATCACGTAGCAGCCTCGACGCTTTGTTCTGTTTCCTACGAGCGTTCCTACATTCGTCGTTCCACCATGGGACACGGCGTTTGCATGCCACACCACTCATTTCGGATATGCATTTAGAAGCGGCATTAATTATGAAGGTAGTGAAATACTCCACAGCAGCATCAATTCCTAACGATGACATTTCAGCCCAGGAGATACTACTAGTAAGAGTTCGAAATTTCTCCCAATCGGCTGTATCAACCTTCCATCGAGGGGCTTGTGTTGAAGACTCATTTTCTTTGGTTGTTCTCAGCAGTATTGGGAAGTGATCGCTCCCGTAAGGATTTTTGGTAACTTCCCATTTAAGCTCAGAAAATAGAGACGGGGAAGCTATGCTAAGATCAATAGAAGAAAATGTTCTGTTTGCGATACAGTAACATCTAGGTTCCTTTTTATTCAGGAGACACGCATCAGACGAGAAAAGAAATTGTTCAACAAGACGACTTCACGCATCGATACGAGAGTCGCCCCACAGACTGCTTTGCGCATTGAAATCGCCAAGAACAAGATAAGGTTCTGGCAATTCGTCTATAAAGGACTGAAATTCATGTTTGTGTAAGTGGTAATGTGGGGGTATGTAAAGCGAGCAAATGGTGATGAGTTTGTTTAGAAGAACAAGTCGAACTGCCACTGCTTCAAGGGGCGTTTGTAGCTGCAAACGTTGGCATGCTATGCTTTTGTGTATTACAAAGGCAACACCGCCTGATGATGCGAGCGCATCATCGCGATCTTTAGGAAACGTAACATACTGTCGGAGAAAGTTTGTATGTTTTGATTTTAAGTGTGTTTCCTGTACACACAGCACTTTTGGATTGTGTTGGTAAAGGAGTTCTTGAATATCGTCGAGGTTCCTAAGAAGGCCTCTGACGTTCCACTGCATAACATGCGTGTCCATAGTGAAGGTAAATTGGTGCTGTGTGTACGAATAAGAACGTGTTTTAGCCTACAGAGCCGTTTGCGGCCCTGTAATTTTGGTTCTGTGTTTTCTAGAGCGGCCCAAAGAATTTGGCCGCTCTTTAGGTGCTGACTGCACCACCTTGCTTGGAGTAGTGTCCATAGCCTCTTGCGAAGCGCTGGACACTCGCTCTAACGAGCGATGTGTACGTTGTATAGCCTTCGCCTCGAGGGACGAAGGCTGTGGCCTCACCAGCCCGGAGGCCGATGGGCCCTCCTTAGCCTCTGAGGTGCGATGGCTGCTGCCAGCGCTAGTGGAGGCCTCTGGTGGGGCCGATTTCGAGAAGGGCAGGGCAGCCTTAGCTGCTCCCACCATGGGGGCGGGTGGCAGTCGCCTCAGTACACTGCGCGTACATTGGGCGACCGCCGGGATCCGTCGTGATGCTGCCCCCTGTTGCACCACTTCGTCAAAAGAAGTTTTCATGGAAAATGAAGGCGAAAGACGCTGTCGTGCTTCCCGGAAAGTGATATTCTCTTTGACTTTGATCGTAATTATCTATTTTTCTTTCTTCCAGGCTGCGCAAGATCTGGAATATGCAGGGTGGCTGCCATCGCAGTTTGCGCAATGGGCCTCAGCAGTACATTCATCAGCAGAGTGATCCTTTGCAGCGTATTTCGCACAAGTTAGTTGTCCTCGGCAGCGTTGAGAGGCATGGCCAAACCTCTGACACTTGTAGCAACGTCGTGGATTTGGAATGTAAGGTCTTACACGCAGTTTAAGGTAGCCTGTTTCTATTGCATCTGGGAGTGTGCTAGAGCCAAAAGTAAGTACTATGTGTTTGGTTGGTAGTTCTTTGTTGTCGCGCCTGATTTTTATGCGTTGTACATTTATAACGTTTTCTTATTTCCATCCATTTAGGAGTTCTTCGTCAGTCAAATCCATGAGGTCGTTGTCTGAAACCACGCCCTTGACGGTGTTCATTGTTCGGTGTGCGCTGACAGATATGGTTTTATCGCCAAATGCCACCAGGTTTGTGAGTTTCCCGTACTGCATTTTGTCTTTTACCTCAATCAGAAGGTCACCACTTGCCATCTTGGTGGCTTTCAATCACCTCCGTGAGACATTTTGACAGTAAGAAGGGTGAAATGTTAGTCGCTTTTTTGTCGGTGTTTTCACAGTGAATCACGTGGAAACGTGGAAAAATACGGTGGCCTTTGTGAAGAAGTTGAAGGATTCATCGGTGCGCCCTCTTTTTATGAGAGGGCAATCAGGGAGTTTGGGGTATTAGGAAGCCATACAAATTAGAGTGACTTCGGCAGCGGTGCCAGCCGCCCACCGCGGAGCCCAACAAGGGGACGCGACAGGGTTGTCATGAACAAGACCTGCCAACGCCAGCTGTACACAACCACTATGACCAAATATGATATAACCAAGGTTGGCTATCTCACACAAAGTTAACCCTAGCTGGCTGGAAAATCAGAATATAAGAAGTGAGAAGGAGAGGAAAGATTGAAAGTGAGAGAAAAAGACGAAGATTGAAGAGGAGGATAGGAAAAGGCATCTACCGATTTCCCCCGGGTGGGTCAGTCCGGGGGTGCCGTCTACGTGAAGCCGAGGCCAAAGAGGTGTGTTGCCTCCGCCGAGGGGCCATAAAGATCCGAACACCCGGCATTGGCTTAACCCCCAGGACCTTCTTTTCCCCGGACACGGCTAAGCCACGTAAGGATAAACGCGGGAGGGTCCGACCGTCATGTGCTCGGCTCCGTGGTGTCGCAACACACCAAACGCCTGCTGACGCAGACGCCCCTGCGGGCTAAAAACTAGGGAGAATACCCCAAGAGTGAAGGGGGCCGATTTACTCTTCAAGGCATTGTTTTACTCTCGCAAAATGTCAAAGAGAGTGAAATGCATTGTTCACTCTATCCGCATCGAGAGAGTGAAATGTTATTTCTACTCCTCCCATCTGAGAGAGAGTAGAATGCCGTTCCACTCTCGCGGCAACAGAGAGCAAACCGTAGGATATACTGCTAGTTAAACTGCATGAGGCTGGTCGGGAACATGGCTATGTATCGCTCACGCAGGCACAGCAAAGAGCGCATCGTTTTTCTTGTAAGAGAAGAGGCATCCAGCGCGCAAACTGGTGCGGAGATCAGCGCACTACTTTTTGTTTCGGAGTCGCCCCACCGCGCGCCCGCACAACATCGCGGAACAGAACAGCGCCGGAGAAAGGGGATCCGTTCAGTGGGCAGGCCCGGGCAGGCGGCGCGCGCCAAGGCCATCCAAGAAAACTCTTGTGTCAGCCACGTTTCACCGCCGCGAAAAGAGGACAGTCGTTCATCGTTCGTTGGATTGAACAACAAATACTCCACGGTAAGTGATTTCTAACTTACGTAGCACATTCTGCGTATATGGCATGCTATCGCCAGGCAGTGATCGCGAAGTTAGGCCTGTTCAGCCGCAGCGATTGCCAACGGACTAGGTATGCTTGCTGCGTCATTCGATGTCAATAGAAAAAGCCAGCCGTCACGATGACTGCATGTGATTTTATCACTTGCCGCAATCCGTAAGAGCTTTCAAAATCGCAGACGCTGAGTAAAGCACGGTGTGTTCAATAGTAAGTGAGGCGCGGCGTCGCATGAAAAGGTTTCTTCACCAGCCCATGATTCCGTGCCAATGCCGAGCGTCCTTAGCTAGTGTTTTATGTGTTTGAATTTATTCAGTTTTGCAGTCTACGGTGTGCGGATCGCTGTTTATCTAAGGAGTTACATAGCAAAGGGCGTCAGCTTGTTGGCGGCATGCTTTCGTTATATTAAGGCGCGCGCTTGACAGTGTGTTTCGCCCATGGATAATCTGCGGCCAGTGAAGTTACGTGCAGCGCTAGCGCCTGTTAGAAAGTTGCCGCAGGCATACAGCTGCACGTTGCGGGAGGTCAGTTTGGCGCGTAATGTTAAACTACCTGAATACGCATTGGGAATTGTTACTTTGGGCTGAATAATACATGTTTTTTTTGACAATGTAGGAAGTGGTGTGAATTTATGTCAGATTTTGTGTCTCGTGTTGCGGTTTCCGAGCACGGTGGGAATGTGAACAGGCGCGTTGTGCATGGACTCGGTGACTGGTCAAGCGGCGAGTTATGCACTGGAATCGAATACAATGGCTACTGTTGAAGGATTTCAGTTACAGGGACGTTCTACATTATTGCTATTGGCTCGGTCTCCACGTTTATTGTTTTCGATATGCCTGTGCATTTGCTAGTATGAGTTGGCACTGAAAAGTTATGTTGTATGGACGGCTAAATCAACCTTCCTTTCTGGGATCCAAGCGTAAGCTGTGGATTTTGCTATTGCAGGGCAGACTGAAATGTATTTACGATCTTGTTATTTTTCGTGGAGAAATGAAATATCAAAGTAAAATGTTACCTTGCAGTTTACCAGTCGTTTGTCATGCACAAACTATAAGTTGGTCTAATAAACTAATAATGTTGGTCTAACTGAAGCTTTTAAATGCCTTCAAGAATGTAAAATGCTAGATTTCAAACTACAGCAAGAGTCGAGTCCGTCAAAAATGAACCCCACTGCGTACCTCATAAATGGAAGTAAGTTCATGCTTTTAGAAAGCTTAGATACAGGCCGCAGTGAACTGTTTCTTCTCATTCTTGAAATGTCGGTAAGCTTGCCATAACAAGGCCTTGCTACCCCTTCTTATAATCACCCCCAGTAATATCCATTGAACTAGATGACCATATTGTCATGCCTACTGCAAATATGATCCTCAAATTAAGGCTTGAGCAGTGTCATAACCAGAGGGGGGGGGGGGCACAGTGGGCACGCGCCAAGAATGTGTCACAAGCGGTGTTTGTGACACATCTGAATTCGTCATTCAGCTTTGCATTCTTTGCTTTTCGGTAGGTTACATAAAAACTACATGCTTCACTGTTCAGTTAAATGACTGCAGATTTGAGCGCTTCATATCGTAATCAACCTAAAGTGCAGCATAAGCAGAGCGTACAGAATTCAGTCTCATAAGTTTGACGGGTTTCTTTAAAGGTGTTTTACCTCCTTTTCATGTCATGTCCAGTCATTCTTCTAGCACCACATTTGCGTTATTGTTGGCCACTTGTGTATGCCGAGTGTAGTCTTTATATTTTTCTTAACTCCACTAGCTATGTTCCCTTTACTTTGGGCGGCTGATTTCTCTTGCTTTAGATAAGCCAAAGAGCCCAAATTACCTTCAGGAATTATGTTTGTTCATAACGTCAGAAATGAGATGCAGACAATACCACCACTGCTCTCTCCCCTAGAGGAGGGGATGCGTTTACGAAGTGTGCTAATTTTTGTAACACTGGTGCTGGACTGAGGCCTAACGGCCAGTTTTCTTTTTTCTTTTCTTAAGTGAAAAAATTTAAATTGGTTTGGAAGTTGACTATTACAGTCATTTACATGTTTCACTTGCATTGCACTACAAATACTTAATGCTAAGGCTTCTTAGTGCCATGACCTTTTTCCTTGACTGTTTTTAGATGGTTTCCCAATATTTCCTCGTGTTGATTTGCGCGCACAATGTTTTTCAGGCACCCGTTTTATAAAACTCAAGGCAGTTGCAAGGAGAAAATGGTGTCAAGGAGCCAGCTCAGCACGACTCCACATCCTGCAGAGGAGCGCACTCCAAAGCATCGAAATGTGTTGCCATGCAATTTGGACGAGAAAACTAAAATATGGGTATACTGGGTCTACCATGTAACTAAATGCCATGGAAACTTTCAAAAGACAGTATGTCACACAAAGATGTTCGAATGTTTTTTACATGCGCATGTGACTTTGTCAGATTCCTTTTGCATCTGCATTGGGCAGACCATAAGGTATTTTGACAAGTGCCGCAATGAACACCAATGAGTTATTAGGACAGCAATGTACTCGCATTTGACAGTGCACTAATATAGCAATGGATGGTGCATGCGCTTTAGCCTGCATCACGACCAAGTAGCACACGAAATTATGGAAGCATTCAGCGGAAAAAAAATCGCAAAGCAAGATGACCAGCCAGCCTCCATTGTCATCATTGATACCAAAATGGCACTGCTAGAATGAAGATAAATGTGTGAAGTGGTGTTCTTTGTTGGTGTGGCCTTTTCCTTTTCTTTGTTTCCTTGCATTGCTCCTTTGTCTTTGGCTACGAACATGTGCCATGTATGAAACGGAAAAGATTGTTTTACAAGCAAAAATCCCCACTTCCCTGACCAGATCATTATAATATGCATCTGTACGAAATGAACAAACTATCAGGTGATGTCTTATGAGAAAGAAAATTATACAATAGACAACAAGAATACCACAACAGTTGTGAAATGCATCAGTGCGCTGTGGCAATAGCTGTCTACAAATACAGTGCATGAGAAAGCGCGTTGGCATGATCCCGACAGCACCAAGAAATTACTTGCATGAGAATGCCAAGAATGAAGTCGAGCTTTCTGCCAAAAGACTACCAGCTTTAGATCCAACCGAATGGGAGCTATGATACGCCACTGTACTGCCTTGACACCGAGCGGAGATAGTGTTGGACAACCACGGCAAGATGCGCGTTTAGAAAAAAAGGGGGTGCAGGCCATGCATGAATAACTATGTGAAATATTATAACCAAAACTAGACGGTGCGGCCTTACACGAAAATATACAACACATTTCTAAATATACTGTACTCTGTCAGGAGCATCCATACGCTACATAGGATGTTATCAAACGAGCTACTGTCTTGAAAGTAATTTGCGCATGAAAACACTTTTCCTGCACAAATTACTTTACCAGCCTCATGCTTAGCAGCTAATCGGATAAGCTACAGTATTGACCCTTTTCGCGGAGCAGTTTGCTCTAGAGGAACGAGATGGCGCTTTCGGCGGCGCGCCATACGTTGCCTCAGCGAATGCGCACGAATACGAAACCATTACTGCGTCTACCCTCCTACTGTGCGATCAGCTATCGAAAATGCAACTGGGTGTGCGCTAATGCACTGTGCCCAATTCATACTGCAAAATGTGTAACGATAAAGGGAATACGTGTGCGGTAGTTCGCTGCAAAAATAGTGATTCACATATTAGAGTGTTTTAGCTGAGCGCTTGCTGTCCGCTCCGCTCAGACCGGCATATGCTAGCAAATGCCACACAATCGCTTAGCGGGAACGCTAATGCGCTTGCGCACAAGGCTCATACCGTCAGCGGAACGAAGACCGCATCCCTCGCTCCGCTACGAAGCCGATTGAGCGGAGCGTGACAGCGTGTCTACTTAGCCTCTTCGTCCTTTTGCAGCCGAGTTGATAGCGCATCGCTCGCGTCTCGGCAAGACGCGCTTATCAAATGAGAAATCTACGCAGTTGCCTGCAGTATCTCAGAGCGTGAAATCTGAGCGGAGCGGAGCTCTGCTAAAACTGTCTATTAATGAATGGAATCAACCTGTGTCGCAGCTGCTGCATAAGGACTGCCTGTGTTGGCGCCCTTCGCGATGCACGGCTTTCCTCAAGGATAAAGGAATATAATTCATCCACCTGCGCTGTGTAGCTAACCTCCAAAGAAAGGACTTCAATTCCGGAACGTCGGCACTTAGGAGTGAGTACCGCTCGTTACAAAATGAAGTAGTGCCACTTACTGGCATTGTAAGTTTCCCGCACGTTATCTACATTCTACGCACATCCACCCTTACTCGCACGAAAACTTACGCCCACCCTATCGCCAACGTGTGAGTGAATAGGCGCACACTTGAATCAATGTGCCGGAGCATGAGTGGCGGCGACTACACCGACAAGACACGAATGCTGGAAGCTGAATGTTTCGTGACGGTCCACAGAGTAAGCGAGGGACTAGCGATAATACGTCTTTGCTCGGGCTACCACAAAGTACAGAACATTTAAATTCCAAGCGTTGTGCGCAGCAAGAACAAATTTATCGCAGCAGAGCACACGCGCGAGTGATTACGCTAAAAATAAACAATCAGATAGTGGCCGCACCGAGGAACTTTACTGAGTCAGAAATATTTTAAGCCGCTGGTTCAAAATGTTTGCCAAATAAAGAACGCAGAGCACACTGATCCCGATTTAATTCATAAGTGGAAAGTTTGGACAGCTTGGAGTACATTTCTAGCTCTGCTTTTAGTACAAGCACCGTATACGTTGCTCACGCCGTTTGGACAAGGCGTAATGAGCTCTGAAAGCACTTACATGTCCTCTAAAGCTGTGGTCAAAGCTTCGTGTCGTGCACGCAGTCACCGTCTACGATACACGTCGAAACAGAGGTTTGCTCCGCCGCGCCAACGTCACGCGCTTGCATTGTAAACGCGGAGGCAACGGAGGCGGCTGAGGCAAGCAATGGACGCGTCACCACGTGATCAAACATGGCAGCGCCCACGGGAGCGTCGCGAAAAGGGTCAATATAAGTACACGAGTTTAGTGTTTTAAATGCGTTTTCTGTCCAGTAATGTGGTGCATCTTCCTCTTCAATCGTAGTGCCATAACTTCGCGAGATTGCGCATGTTTGTTGTTTGTTTGATTTTACATTGTACACTTTCATTTTTTTAAATGTCAATTGAAAATAAAAAATATTTCTCACTGCATTAGCGATGAAATGTTAAAGAAAATGTTTACGTATTATTGCAAGATGTGTTGTAAAGTTCATGAAAATCTGTGTAATCGGATTTTATGTGTATCTGTATGTTTTTGGAAATTTGACTCAGTTTGCCTTGTGACTGCTTGATCAATAAAAATGTTGACCTTTTAAGGAAAATATGTTTCATTCGAGTGACTCGGCGACTAAACATCAAATCCAATTCACCAAGCGTGAGTGCAGGAGCTCCTTATGAAGGAATCAAAAATCCCCGACATGTAAGTGTCGGGGATATTTGCCTCTGTTGTGACTGGCACTGCATAGTGAGTGCTTTCACACAACTGGGAGGAGTACCAGCACTCTGCCTGAAGGAGTACAAACGCTATTGGGAGGAGTACAAGCACTCTGGGGGAGTAGAATCACTCGGCTCGAGGGAGTACTATTACTCTTGAGGGGTGGACTAATCGTACTCTGGAAGGAGTTCTAGCACTCTGTTGAGGAGGAGTACTAATACTCTGTCCGGGGGAGTTGCTGTACTCTCTCCGAGATGGATGCGTTTTACTCCTGAAAAGGGAGTGAAATATGGGACAAGCAGATACTCCCTCAAAGAGAGTTCCCGGAACTCTCTTTGTTTCTAGAGTGTAGTTAGACATGATTGTGCCGCAACCGAACTGCAAATACCAGATTTGTGTAATGATTTCAGAGAAATTGTGACAGTAAAGCTATGTCCGCGCGGCCACTGGCCAATGGTTGCAGTTCCCGCGTACTACAGACCCCTAACGGGCAAGCACCGGAATGACTCTGCTCGCTAAGGTGCAGGCACACGCCAAAGGCCTTCCCATTCTAGTGGGAGGAGACTTTAACGCCAAGCATCAAACATGGGGCTACACCAAAGCTGACCCGAGAGGACGCATACTGCACGATGCAATAGAAATGTCAACTCTGGACATATGCAACCCACCAGAAACACCAACCCGCATAGGGCGACGAGCGCGACAACGCCCGATCTGACACTAGCCACTCCAGCGCTCATAAGGCAATGGCACGTAGAATCGACGACATGGGGAAGCGACCATTTACCAATAATTATCACGCTCAATCGCAAAAAGATGCGAGAAAGGAGAGAAACGGTGTTTTTTGACTGGAAAAAATTTCAAATAGGCACCGGGCTTGAGTGGACTCTGAACAATTCAGCGTTATGATAGCGGAGGCACGGCCGGAGGCCAGCGAAACTATCCCATGCGATGACACTACAACTCACATGGATATGCACCTTGCAAATCTATGGCGGAAGGTCAACCGCCTCACACAGCAATACCGGTGTAAAGGAAAGCGTCACAAAGATCTCATGCGCCTTAAACATCAATACCCACTCATCAAGGAATACCAACAACAACTCGAAGCAGACACGTGGCACAATACGTACGCGAAGCTTGTACGGGAACCAGGTCTAAAAAGGCAATGGCAGATTTTAAGCAGCCTGCTTGGGAGAAAGAAAGGCGCGCCTCCTCTCGCGGAACTCCTTTTGCGAGAAGAGCCTGCCGTGCTGCAGGACCTCGTCATCCGCACTTTCTTCCCACATGCTGCCGAAGCGCCTCCAGAACCGCTGCCTTCTGCCACGATAGACAACGCGAAAGAGGAGCTATACACGCCCCCTTTACGCTGAGTGAACTCGTAGGGGCCCTTGCAGAAAGGCAAAACGAAGTCAGCTCCCGGGCACGATGGAGTGACTTGGCAAGAACTTCGAAACCTCAGCAATGAAGCTCAAGACCAGCTCTTAATAATTGTCAATGAATCCTGGGAATCCAGAATAGTACCAGATTCACTAAAACTATCTCTCATCTACCCTATACCGAAGCCGGGCAAATACCACACGAAACCAGCTAATCTGCGCCCCATAGCTCTAACGTCAACTTTCTGCAAACTGATAGAAAGAATGCTACACACAAGAATGCAGCACTGTATCGAATATGTACAACCGGGTTTGCATCCTGCGCAGGTGGGTTTTCGGCTGAACATGGGCACACATGACTGCCTCTGATTGCTCCGCAGAGTGATCAACCGCAAGTCTCGCAAACAGATGCCTGACTATATTATTGCAGTCCATATGCGCAAAGCATTCGATAACGGTAAACAAGAGGTCACCTTACAGAAATTGGCAACCAAGTACCCTAGCCAAAGAACACACAATTGGATCCGTAGCTTCCTCCCAAGCAGTCCAATCCAGCTCCATGGCAAGGCACCGGGATGGAGTCCGATGAACTACTACTTGGATAGGGGAGTGCCCCAGGGCTCCATCCTCGTACTTATGCTATTCAATCTGGCCATGACACGGGTGGCAGAAAGTCTTGAGCGAGACACTTCGAACCGTTTTACTATTTACGCCGACGATATAACAATAAGGACGGAAGCGGCGGATTATTCCGACATGCAGATCCTGCAAACTGAACTGCAAGCAGCGATCCTGAGCCTTAGCAACACATTGGATAACCTCGGACTGCAACTCTCGCCAGAGAAGACGGAACTGATCAACGTAGACGGAAAGAAAGCGACCAATGTTAACAAGGAGATCACTTTACACATTGGCCAAAGCGATATTACGTCGACCAATGGACAAATTAGGATCCTCGGAGCACAGATTGATAGCTGCAACAGCCCCAGCTATGGATTCGCACACTGAAGCAAAAACGTAGACCGCTGTTGCACATGGTTAGACTAATATCGAGCAAGTATGACGGAGCGCGTCAGACGCGTGTCAAACGCTTGCAAAAGCAGTTGCGGTTGGGAGGGTTCTTTACGGGGCACCCGTGTACCAATTCTCTGAACGAGACCTCGGCGACATCGAAAAGTTACACAGGGCCACCCTCCGTACGATCACTGGGCCACCGAAGCACACGAGGAACGAGGACCTGCTTGAGCAGGTAACGATTTCACCAATATGGGACATAATCAATGAAGCACGAATTCGAATGCAATCCCGGTTGGAAAACACGACTCAGGGAAAACAGATCATGGCATGGGATAAACAAGTCCATGCGAAGCCAGAGCCCGCGGAAGCGATCATAACGCCACCATGGGAAGCACCACTGGGTATACGGAAGCAACAACGCAATATCACCAGAGGAAACACGGAAGCTAGAAAAATATTTGAAAAGAGATACGAACTAAGAACGCCACAGCGCACCATTAACATCTGCACGGACGCTGCAATCCCAAACGACATAGCAAGCATGGCCTGGGTTAGAATATCTGCGCCCCAACACAATGGCTATCACACATGTCAGCTTCCCGGGGCCGCAACCTTGCAAGCAGAACTCTTAGCTATATGGGGAGCGGTCAACACTATTCCCATTGACATGGGAGACATTGTAGAGCAGAGTGTGCGAAATAATTATCAGATCCTTACTGACTCGTACGAAGGGGTGACCGAATTAACGGTGCCTACGACAGATGATGCTGTGGCCAACGACACCAGAAAAAGCTAAAGAGAATACAGGATAATGGAACAAATGTCGCAATCCTACGGACACCGGGGCACACCGGCACGGAAGGGGCAAACGCAGCCGCTGACGCAGTTGCCGCGCAAGCGGGTGGGCTTGATTACACGTACAGCTCCCCACACTCCATTTCCTCGCCAAACCCCGCGGGCCAAAATCCATACCTAAAGATATTGGCCGAAGGCTCTCCTGGCAGAGCACTGATGCATTACATTCGCACTAAAATAAAAGCAGACAGTAAACGGAGACTATTAGAAGGTACAGCATTACTTGTGTTTCACGATAAGGGTGGGCTTACTCGCACGGAAGAGGTTTTTTTGAACAAGGTTATGGTCAACGCTGCATACACACCACATACTTGAGAAATGGCACCAAGCCAGACAAGCTACGATTGCGAACACTTATACCCGATGCACACATTGTCAGGAGTCATGCAGAGCAGACTTGCAACACCTCATTTGGAGCTGTGCAGCTTTTTCATAGGGAGATTCAACATTTACTGAACGGAGACATTAGAACACTACGAATTGGAATACAAACTAACTCTGAAACACAGAAAGCCATTGCGACATATGGCAGACAAAGTGGCTTGTTTCGAGTAGTGTAAAAGCGTTCGACCAGCCCATGCGAGAGCGAGATGAAGATGTGAGATGAAGATGAGCCTCAGCCAACAATCAGGGAACCCACATTCCTTTCCCACGTAATCCACAACAGCGGCCTAGAGCCGTGCCCTTCCTTAAAATAAAGGCTTTCTTCATCATTCATCAGCTGTATAAACTTGGACAGCAGCACGAACACTGCGCACAACTGTTGTGGACGCCGTCGGCGTTGTGCCCGCGTTCGCTCTGAACGCACGCGGCGTTATTGACTGTTGCCTGTGTGGGGGCGGCTCGGAGGTTTTCGACAAGAAGAACGGGACACTCGTCGAGCAGCGTCGGAAGTCTTTACCACCTTTGCGCCTCGCAACGTTTTTACATAAATACGCATTTGGTGCCGCAGTTTTAACGTCGCCTCCCCTCCCTGTCGTCCCCCCACAGCCTTTCGCGCGACAGAAGAAGTCACGTTTGCTCCATATATATTGTGACGGAGGGAAGAAGCAAGACGGGAAATATATTTACAATATTTACACGATTGACAATGATTGACAGAACCAGTCAGTCACTGAAGCGTCGTCTTCTTCAGCCCCCAGCTCGCGTTCCTCTTCCTCGTCAAGTACCAATATTGTGCAGAGCCGTGTAACATATGTCCGCCCGGCGTGGGAGCGCCGTTCCGGTGCTTCCTAGGTAGAAGAGGACTGGTAGCGTTTCAGGCGGCTGACATGAACGATGTCATGGGAAGTCTGGAGGGAGCGAGTAGTAGGTGTGACCGGAGAGATCTCGTAGGTTACGTCGGTCACCTGGCGAAGGACCCGATAAGGACCGGAGTAGCGAGACATTAGTTTTTCAAAGAGGCCGACGCGGCGGGTCGGAGACCATAGAAGGACAAGATCCCCGGGAGCATAGTCAGCGTCACGGTGACGACTGTCATAAATGCTTTTCTGTTTGATCTGGGAAGCACAAAGGCGATGGTGAGCAACTTGGCGTGCTTCTTCGGCTCGGGCAATGACGTCGCGGGCATACTCAGACACGGGCTCTTGAGGGGTAGGCAGTATTGTGTCAAAAGGCAATACGGGATCGCGGCCGTACAACAAATAAAATGGCGAGTAACCGGCAGTGTCGTGGCGCGAGGAATTGTACGCGAATGTGACAAAAGGGAGAGCGGTATCCCAGTCACGATGGTCATCAGTCACATACATGGAGAGCATGTCCGTTATTGTTCGATTAAGCCGCTCAGTAAGACCATTCGTCTGCGGATGGTATGCAGTAGTAAGTTTGTGTTTGGTAGAACAGGAGCGGAGCAAGTCGGCCACAACTGTAGAGAGGAAGTAGCGACCCCGGTCGGTAAGAAGTTGACGAGGAGCGCCGTGGTGAAGAATAATGTCGTGCAACAGGAAGTCGGCTACGTCTGTTGCGCAGGAGGTTGGGAGGGCTCTGGTGATCGCAAACCGAGTTGTATAATCAGTTGCGACGGCAATCCACTTATTGCCGGAGGTAGATGTGGGGAAAGGTCCCAGGAGGTCTACACCAACGCGAGATAAGGGGTCGGCAGGAATGTCAAGAGGTTGGAGTCGACCAGCAGGGAGCGCAGACGGCTTCTTCCGGCGCTGACATAGCTCACACGAAGCGACGTAGTGGCGGACAGATCGGTACAGACCAGGCCAAAAGAATCGTCGCCGGACACGGTCGTACGTACGAGATTCCCCAAGGTGACCAGAAGTTGGTACATCGTGCAGCTGGGACAGAACAGTGGTACGAAGATGCCGGGGAATGACAAGCAGCATCTCAGGTCCGCTAGGGTGCATGCTGCGCCGATGTAGAATGCCGTCCTGGAGTACGAACAAGCGAAGGGAGGGATCGCTTGACCCAGATGTGAGCTTGTACATGATACCACGTATGGTTGGATCTCGGCGCTGTTCGGTAGCGAGGTCAGCAAAAGCAGATAGCGAAAATACAGAAGTATCGGTCGCAGGAGCATCAGGAGGGTCGACTGGATGGCGGGACAAGCAGTCAGCATCTTGGTGTAAACGGCCGGACTTGTAGGCAACTGTGTACGAGTATTCCTGTAAGCGTAGCGCCCAGCGCCCTAGGCGACCGGTAGGGTCTTTCAGGGACGAAAGCCAGCAGAGTGCATGGTGGTCTGTGGTGACCTTAAATGGGCGACCATATAGATAAGGGCGAAATTTCGCCACTGCCCAGACAAGCGCAAGACACTCACGTTCAGTGATGGAATAATTACGCTCAGCGTGAGAAAGCAGACGGCTGGCGTATGCAATCACGCGGTCGTGACCTCGCTGATGTTGGCATAAAATGGCACCGATTCCATGACCACTGGCATCAGTGCGGACTTCTGTAGGAGCAGACGGGTCGAAGTGCGCCAGGATGGGTGGAGACGTCAGGAGGGAGATAAGCTTCGAGAAGGCGGTTGCCTGCGCAGGGCCCCAGAAAAATGAAACATCTGCCTTCAGAAGAGCAGTAAGAGGACGGGCGACTTCCGCGAAATTGTTCACGAAGCGGCGGAAGTATGAGCACAGACCCACGAAGCTCCGGACATCTTTAGTACAGGTTGGGACAGGAAAGTTCTGTACGGCACTAACTTTGTCCGGGTCTGGGCGCACACCAGATGAGTCAACAAGATGACCGAGGATAGCAATTTGGCGGCGGCCGAAGTGGCATTTAGATGAGTTAAGTTGAAGGCCAGCAGTGCGAAAAGCAGAAAGAACGAGCCAGAGGCGCTCCCGGTGCGAGGCAAATGTAGGAGCAAAAACGATGACGTCGTCTAAGTAGCAAAGACAGATGGACCACTTCAGGCCATGCAGGAGTGTGTCCATCATGCGTTCAAATGTAGCTGGAGCATTACATAAGCCGAACGGCATGACTTTGAACTGGTATAAGCCGTCGGGCGTTATAAAGGCAGTCTTCTCGCGGTCCAAGTCATCGACGGCAATCTGCCAGTAGCCGGAACGAAGGTCGATGGAAGAAAAGTACTTCGCACCGTGGATGCAGTCGAGGGCGTCATCAATGCGTGGTAGAGGATAAACGTCTTTCTTTGTGATCTTATTAAGGTGCCGGTAATCCACGCAGAAGCGCCAGGTGTCGTCCTTTTTTTAACTAGAACGACAGGGGACGCCCAAGGACTGGATGACGGTTCGACGATACCTCGAGAGAAACATCTTTTCGACCTCCGTGTGAATGACTTTGCGTTCATGCAAAGACACGCGGTATGGTCGCCTGTGAATAGGGTGTGCGTCACCGGTGTCAATACGGTGAGTCGTCAGAGAGGTCTGGCCTAAAGGGCGACCATGCAGGTCAAAAATGTCGCTGAACGAGGCAAGCAGATGGCGTAGCTGGTCGGCGTGGTGTGGCGGAAAATCGGGAGCAATCATGTTTGTTAACTCCGGATAGACAGCCGGCAAAGAAGATGCAGAGTCAAGGGTAGACGACGTAATATCAGCAGTCAAGGCTGATAACTGGGAATCTTGGGAGGAGGACAGCGTACCCAAGGCTATGCCTTGCGGGAGGACGTGGTCCCCAATGCCGAAGTTTACGAGAGGAAGGCAGGTGGAGTTGTTGGTGATAGTGAGGACGGTGTGCGGAAGAGCAGCGTGATGGGCAAGGAGAACGGCCGTGAGAGGAGAAACAATATAGTCACCGTCAGGCACAGGTGGATCGGGGGAGAGGAGGACGCAGGTCATGGCTTGTGGGGGGAGTCGAATGTGCTCAGCTGAGCACAGTCTGCTGGAAACTTCCTCGGGTGGGTCAGGGCAAGGCAAATCGAGTTGAACAAGTCCAGCGGAGCAGTCGATAAGTGCGGAGTGAGCGGATAGAAAATCAAGGCCTAGAATAACGTCATGGGGACACTCTCGAATAACAGTAAATAATACAGATGTTTGGCGGCCAGCGACGCCCACACGAGCGGCACACATTCCTATTGTGGCCAGTGTTCTTCCATCAGCGACTCGCACAACACAGGACGCCGCAGGTGTCAGGACTTTAGTGAGCCGTCGACGAAGCTGGTCACTCATCACAGAGATGTGCGCACCGGTATCAAGCAGAGCAGTAACAGGGACACCATCCACATACACATCAAGTAAATTCCTATCCGTCGGTAAGGTCAGTAGAGGTATTGCAGTCCGGGTCGATCTAGCAGCGTCACCCCTCGGAGCTGCACCCGTCAGTTTCCCGTAGAGCGCCAGTACATGGGGGACGGAGAACGGCGAATAGTGGGTGAGCGAGACAGGGGACGTCGTGGTGATGGTGAACGACTCTGCCGTGTAGATGCGGACGCCTGAGTAGAGTAGTATGGCTCTGTGGAATCTTCCGGTGGCAGTCGAGTACCGGGTGAGCGGCGGTAAGGCGGAGACGCAGACCGATATTGCGATGACGTCCAGGTATTGAGGCAGTGACGGGAAATGTGGCCAACGCGTCGGCAGTTGAAGCAAATCGGCCTGTCATCGGATGTACGCCATTCAGCTGGGTTGCGAAAAGGCCGAGAGGGGTACTGGCGTCGCGAAGCAGGGATCGTAGGGAAGGCGTAGGTATCCGATCGGTTGACGGAACAGACAGACTGAATGCCAAGGTTCGCCAACTCTTCGCGTACGACAGACTGCACAAGGGAAATTGTCGGTCGAGAATCGGTAGCAGAGGTCTGGAAGCCAACCGGTGCCGCGGCTTCGATCTCTCGCCGAACGACACGAACGAGGCTCTCGGACGTTGGCGGCTGAAGCGGAGAGTGAAGATCCTCGCACGACGACGTAGCAGCTGTGTTTGGAAGACGCGTGAATTGGTGCGCGATGCGACGACTTTTTGCTTCTTCGAAGCGTCGATATTCATTAATGACGTCGTCGATGGTGGAAAAATTCTTATATACGAGCAGATGAAAAGCGTCGTCCGCTATGCCTTTCAGTACATGGTTCACTTTGTCTTCTTCCGACATCCGCTCGTCAACCTTGCGGCAAAGGGCGAGAACATCCTGGATGTATGTCAGGTATGATTCGGTCGACGTCTGGACGCGAGACCCAAGCTCCTTTTGCGCAGCTCGCTGACGGCCAACAGGCTTGCCGAATAACTCGCGGAGCTTTTGCTTGCATTGCTCCCAGCTAGTAAATTCTTCATCGTGGTTTCTAAACCAGACCCGTGCCGTGCCTTGCAGGTAGAAAATTATGTTTGCCAGCATAACAGTTGGATCCCACTTGTTATGGGCGCTGACAAGCTCGTACATGTAGAGGCACTCATCGACGTCAAGGTTGTCGGTCCCGGAAAACGTGCCTGGGTCGCGGGGCTGGGACAAGATGACTGTCGGCGTTGGGGTAGCGGTTGCTCCTGTCGGCATGGTGGCTGTCCCTGCACCGGCTCCAGCGCTCGTCATATTGTTAGTGGCCAGGCTACGTCTGCTGCGGAGCTCCGTAGTGCACAGTAGTACCCAGCACTTCCACCAAATATGTGACGGAGGGAAGAAGCAAGACGGGAAATATATTTACAATATTTACACGATTGACAATGATTGACAGAACCAGTCAGTCACTGAAGCGTCGTCTTCTTCAGCCCCCAGCTCGCGTTCCTCTTCCTCGTCAAGTAGCAATATTGTGCACAGCCGTGTAACAATATATATGGTGATTGTAAACGAGGAAAGAGACGCTTAATTCTGCAGTCCTTCAGGGAGCACAGTGCAGAACGCGCGTTTGCTCTCCGCCGTGCGTTCGCTCCCCGTGAATGCGCGCGTGCCTCGCGCGCTTCCACCCGCATATACAGCCCACGGCGCGCGGCGACGATTTCATCGCTGTTTGAAGCCATACGGAACCTCTCGGCGACGGCGACGCCGACGGCACAAATCCGCTTTGAGTGTCCATATAATTGCTATCGTAATAATAAGCGGCGAAGTTTTAGCGCGGTGTCAATCGCAAGTGAAGCGACTCGCGTACGAAGTTGAACTTCAGGTAAGGTTTGCACGCTGCTAGATTCAGGTGCACAAACGCGAAGAAATAAATGCTTGCTATAAATGAATTCACAGCACCGATAAGCAGACATCATGTGTACGCGCCGCGACGCCAGCGGCCTTTTAGCATGCCGCGATGTACGAACTGCTCGAGCGCACGATCGTACGCGCCGGGACCGTTGCGGTCTTTCAGCATGCCGTGAAGCGGTGCGCCTCCTGCAATCTTTGTTGACTGCATGCCGCTAGAAGGTAGTTCAATACCAGGAATTAGGGACATTTCGTACAGTTTCCTTTTTTTCGCCACCACGTGGCGTATCGACCTTAAAGAATTCGAAATTCCCGCTATGACGTATGCTATGACGCTCAACTAAAGAAAGCGCAATAAAAGAAACACACCCTGAAGCTGTCGCTTCACCTCGGAGCTTGGAAACGAGCGCGCTTGTGTATCAGCGTTACCTTGAAGACGGCCAGCTACTTGCTCTACTGACAATGAATCGACGGTTTTGCTAGACACCTGGCCAGAAAGCTCGTTCGCATTCTGGAGAGATGTCTGGCCGAGATAAAGGCTCCCGCGAAGCTTCCGTTTAATATATATTTTTTTCCTTGAGCAGACTTTTTATTTGTGCACCACTGTGGCCACGGTCTTGCATATACGTCAGGGTTCTGTTTCATGGGTTTCCTATAGAACTGGCGTGATCCATTGTTTAAGAGGAAGCTTTAGCTCGGGCCTATCTTCGATGCCGGATTCTCAAATACACGTAAAATGCAGGAATGCTTTTATGAGAAAATCGCTAAACCGATTTGAATGAAATGTGTTGCATTAAGAGGGAATGTTAAATTGCAGAGACTGCAGCAAATAGAATTTTCGTTTATATAGTATAATATTTTCAAAGAATTGCAGGATGTTCGTAAATTTGAAAAAAAAATAGAAGCATGAAGTCTCCAAATCCGCAATTCAGCCATTAAAAAGAAATATGGCATTTCGATAAACTGCACCCGTTGGAGCATCAAAAGCGAACAATTTTTTTGCTATACCTTAAAACTTACGTGAATTTGTTATAATGTTTGGAAGGGTTTTGGAAATGCAACATTCACTACATAGTGGTATATTTCAGGATGGTGTATGATATATGATTTCTAGCCGCTTTGGATGTATTATTAGGTGCTGTTGACAGAATTCCGATATCATATTTAGCTGCTGAGGTACATAGCTCTATAAGTCAAGTTTTCTTTTTCGAAATTTGGCAATTCTTTAAAATATTACGTAAAAAAAGTAGACAGCCTATAATAAAATATATCTTTCTGCAATCACTACATTTTAACTTTTTTTTCTAAATTCAACATAACTCAACAGATTTGGTGCATCAGTTGCTCTGAGAAACTGCTGCCGATTTCCCTTGTATTTCGATAGGATCCCCCAAGCTCAATGTTCCCCTTAACTTCGATCTTGAATAATATACTTGTTGGCAAGATACGTTTGTAAACGTGTGATCGTGGCCTAATGAGCTAGAGCACCTGCGTACTGAGCTCAACGGCAGAGGATATGTTTGTAAAGCGTCTTGGGGAAGAATAGGAGAAAAGAAAGGGAGAAGGCTGGCATGTTATTCAGAAGCGTGTCTGGTTGGCTAAAAATTACTAAATGCTTTGGTCGTCATACCACTTCAGGTTCCATCAGCATAATTTCTATTTCATTCCGCTAGTATTGTGCGATTATTGTCAATCAATCGAGATTAGAACACCGGCATCATGGCATTGTATTCCGTCGCAATAATTTATCGCCATCACTTCATAATCATCTCATCGTCGTAATGCCGCCGTCCTTACACGCCTTCGTCGTTCTATCGACATCATTCCTACCTCGTAATTCCATCGTCGTCACTGTGGACCGTCAGCCTGTGGTCCTTGTTCTACCATCGTGAGGTAACATTGGCGAGCGATGGTCATAACAAAGCGGGTCAATCAGGAGACAGTGCATGGCCGCATATAGCCGAATCACTTGAAACATCAGGGGAAACACTACGGATTCTAAATAAAGGTGTCTTAGCTAACACGGTGTGTCGCTTCTTGCTCGCTAGATTGTGTGAATGTTAATCGCATTAACCTCGATAATCATCTTAACACGGGTTCTGCAGGAATTCTTTCGTCTTTGCGACACTAACGAACTCTTGTCCACATTGTTCCCAGCCTATTAACACCTCGAATTCCGAGAGGTGATCGTGCTCAGGCATGCCCCGAAGGTCGACCCGAAGTTTGATGGAAGTAGCGGTATGATTTCGACAGCGTCGCCACCAATCGACAAGGGGAAACACATTTGGATGGGTGGGAATAGCGGCGAAAGGCACACTTCAAGAGTTGCTAGGCATCACAGATTCGAATCAACCTGACAAAGAGTTAGAAATATATAGCATTCAGTCGCGCTAAAGAAATGGAAAACTATTGGATTGGTGTGAGACTCGCTGCAAAAACATTCATTAGACTGTTTCAGGTATCCGAGCTATCCTTAACGGGAATCAATGAGATGAGTTTCGAAAGAGCTCGTTATATTTTTCAAAAGCGGAAGACGTGCCTAGAGGCAGAGTCGGCTGCAATATTTTGTTGCTGCACAAAAATATCTAGATTTTCGGCGCAGTCATTTTAAAGAAAAAGAAAAATTAAATAAGTTTCCAAGAATTACTTAGAGTACCTCGATAAAATTGTAGCAAATAAATTCTGAAAAGCTCATTTTCAACTTAATTTTATCTTAAGGCACAGGGCAACTTACTACTGGTTTCCATTAATTTTCTTCGTTATATTTTCAAGCGAGTTGAATATTCTGTCATAGGTTAATTCACAATTAGCCCAACTAATTAAACTGAGGCTTTGAAGTGTATATTGTTCTTAGACAAATGTTTTAAGTCTACGCGGATGCTGCAAAATTTCTCAGCATTGGGGAGGGGAATAAGAAAAACAAAATGCAGAGCATTTTATTGCCTCAGTAAATTTTTATTTTGAATGCTATTTCCACTCGTTAAGTGGCTCGACCCTCGCGTTCGCAGCCTTGTATATGTTTTTGAAAGCACTAGGTGCGTTGTCTGCGAATTTACGTGAATAAGCAAGCAGATCATACTTTAATCTGGGTGGAGAAAAAAATCAAGGAAAGCCTACGTTGTAGATGCACTGTACTGAAACACAATTAGACAGTCTAAATTTGCATATATTTCTAAACAAGGATGCCTAAATTGTCGATTAAAAATTGACATAATTATAATGAAGCCGAATAAAGCAATAAAAATTGCATGTTCCATGTGAAAATATGATGAGCGTTAGCCTTGTGGGTCAACAATTTCTGTTTATTGAAAAAAAAGCTTCTAGTGACCGTGTATTATCGTATTCCTGAAGGCCAGTAACCAGCGTATCTACATTTACATTCGCGCCAAAATTATTGGCTCTACTGACATCACTGTATCCGAATGACTATACGAGATTCAAAAGTGAGATTAAATGGCGGGCCGCGGCGTGTACGGTAGTGTTTACCTATGCCTTCGCTATAGTATGTTGCCGTACTCTTTAATGCACGAGCATGGTGATCAACCGATTGGCTTTTCTACAACTTCATCCCTAAATGTAAGCTGCGGTTCTGCCACTCCCGGTGGTTGTTAGCCTGATCCTTCCCTATTTTCTTAACTGTCGATTGTATGTTGTGTTTTCATACCAAATATTCACATAATAATCTGTGTTTGTACGGCTAGTAATGAAATGTTTATTTCTCTCACAGTTAAATTATCAAGTAGCCAGCAAGAAGCGATGCAGGGCAAAAACTTGCTATGATGCAGCTTGAAGACCGCCCGGCGGCCGTTGATCACATGACAGTATCTTCAGAATAATCGAGAACTCGAGCTACCTTCGTATAGGCAAAAAGGCTAATGGGTCGAACAGAACTGGGCCGGCCAAAGTATGGTACTTTCGGACTCGGGTCAGGCCCGGACTTGAAAAACCGGCCCGTGCAGTGCTCTACTTCAGATAGTCTGATCAGCAGATTCCCATACCGTCACGTAGTAGTGACATTGAAGTAAACAGTCGTAAAACTGTATATGACGAAACTGATTCTTTATTGTGCGAACATGTGCCCACAAAAGCAAGCTACACTTGAAGCACAACGAAAGCGGCGAATACAGCCGGCGATCGTCGAAAGCTGATCAGTGGCGAAACGCGTCGGCTTTTATACATGAGTCATTGAAGGCCCCAGAATAATCCCTGGTACCCGCATGTCTTCCAGAAAGTTATAGATACTTCGCGTCGCTCATACACTCAGATTAAATGAGCGTCGGTGACAAGAGACAACGGATAGAAGCATCGATAACGTTCGAGAAACTTCCGATACATGCAGGCGCGTCCTGCGCTAGCGATAACGTTTAACATTTGTTAGCTGGTGAAAAGCGGTCACCGGTGAAATAGAAACATGTATACGTGTCAATAAAGCCCCTATATATGCAAAGTAGTGCCATTCTTAGATCTTGCCGCCACCGCGCTCACCCCGGCGTTTCCTCCTTGCCGCCTCCTGTCGCCCCATCCTCGTCCGCTCCCCCATTGACCAATCCATGTCACGTGGAAGCTCGCGTTGCGCTTTTGTATATTTTTTTCTTTCCAGCGCGCTCCGACTGCCATTCTCGGGCCTGTGCGACGAAAGTGCTGTACGCACAAACGGATCAAACGTGTTAAGGTGGATTCACACGACCGGACGGAGGAGGAATTTTCGCAGCGGATGGCGTATCACGTGACGCGCACGTCATCAAAACGTGCCGCCCTCGCCTAGTCCGGGCTCCACCGCTCGCTGTCCGGATTGAAAATGCTCGCCGGTATTTCCATCCGTCCGTTTGGCGGTCGTCTGACCTCAATTTAGCGTAGTCAGCGTCAAATCTGATAACATCGGACGCATTGGCGTGGCTACGATGGCGTGTTATCGGCTTGGAGCCACGTGTGATTTCGTTGTGCAGCAGTGACCGCGTGTCTTTTGTTGTGATGCAGCGGGAAAGGCGAGTCGTGGTTGCGCGCGCACTTCTTTTTACTCAAACCGCGCAGCCTGCGTGACTTCAACATGTGAGGTGCACAAAGAAAAAAAAAAAACGCTAAGTGACGAGGCAACCGTCACACTTTTGGTTCTTGTTGAGGGATTCATAGCACTATGGCACATAGGGCACGCCGAGTATGCAAACGCGCAGCTGCTAATAAACGTTGGAGTCGAGAGTAAGCACGCGGATTCCGCAAAAGGCGGTCCGGCTGTGCGAATGCGACCTAACTCGGCTGCGCCGGATTCAAGTGCTGACGTCACTGTTTGTCCGCGGAGCAGGCGGGATTTTGCCCTCGCGTGTGTATCCACCTTTAGAGACAAAAACTTCGTTGTGATGGCATGCTGCTGCGCCTTAAGTTGCCGCTACCGACAACGCGAGGGCAAAAGGCTTTTTTGTTTACCATCCGGCGTGCGCAAACGCTTGCTGCACACTTGATATTTGCGCCGTCTCGCATCGTCCCGTTGCTACTTCCAAAACGGCATTATTAAGACCAGTTACTGACTGACGAAGCAAAATCGCCCCTCAAAAACTTCTCCGGAGGGCGCGATCGAAGTTTTCCTCGGATTTCCTCTGGTAGCGCGTTAGCTGTCGTCTGCCACGGCAGGCCCGACGCAGGCGGCGCCACTGTCGATATCGCGCCTCGATCGCGCCGGTCGCGCCGAGCGCGATAGTGGAACGGAGGAGGAGGGAAGTGGATGGCGCTACTTTTTATATATAGGGGTTTTACGTGTCAATACCCTCCCCTTAAAAAGCATCGTATCGCTGCTACAAACAAGAAAGCGAAAACAAAACCACGTGTACAGAGAGAGAGAGAAAAAAAAACAACAAACAATAACAAAGTAACAATGAACCGAAGTTCTTTAGCGGGCATAGAAAGGCTTAAGACGCAACACGTAGATGACTTCAGGTCGTGCCCGGCGCCGCTGTGCGAAATGCCGTCTGGCACGACCTCATAGTCCAGTGCGCCAATACGTCGGATTATCTTGTATGGTCCGAAATAGCGACGTAACAGTTTCTCGCTAAGTCCTCGTCGGCGTATCGGAGTCCAGTCCCAAACACGGTCGCCGGGCTGGTACGCGACGTAGCGTCGTCGAAGATTGTAGTGTCGGCTGTCGGTCCTCTGCTGGTTCTTGATGCACAGGCGAGCGAGCTGTCGACCTTCTTCTGCATGCTGCAAATAGCTGGCAACGTCGAGATTTTCTTCGTCGGTGACGTCCGGTAGCATGGCATCAAGCGTCGTTGCCGGGTTCCTTCCGTAGACCAGGTTGAACGGCGCCCCGTGAGTCGTTTCTTGCACGGCCGTGTTGTATGCGAAGGTCACGTGCGGAAGGATGGCATCCCACGTCTTATGTTCGACGTCGACGCACATTGCCAGCATGTCGGCGATGGTCTTGTTTAGGCGCTCGGTGACGCCATTCGTCTGCGGATGGTAGGCGGTGGTCCAGCGATGACTTGTGTGGCTGTATCAGAGGATGGCTTGAGTTAGTTCTGCTGTAAAGGCCGTACCTCTGTCGGTGATGAGGACTTCTGCGGCACCGTGACGCAGGAGGGTGTTCTCAAAGAAGAATCGGGCTACCTCGGCGGCGCTGCCTTTGGGCAAGGCTTTTGTTTTGGTGTAACGGGTGAGGTAGTCCGTAGCTACGACGATCCATTTATTCCCGGACGCCGACGTGGGAAAAGGCCCCAGTAAGTCCATCCCGATCAGCTGGAACGGTCGGCGAGGTGGCTCGATTGGCTGTAGAAGTGCGGCTGGCCTTGACGGCGGTGTTTTGCGTCGCTAACAGTCTCGGCATGTCCTTACGTAATGGGCGACGTCGGCAGAGAGGCGAGGCCAGTAGTATTTTTCTTGTATCCTCGCGAGCATGCGTGAAAAACCGAGGTGTCCAGCCGTTGGGTGGTCATAGAGAGCTTGCAGAACCTCTGGACGCAATGCTGAGGGTACCACGAGGAGGTAGTTGGCTCGAAGAGGCGAGAAGTTCGTTTTTAAGAGAATGTCGTTTTGCAAGAAAAACGACGCCAATCCTCGCCTGATCACCTTGGACACAATGACGGTCTTGCCTTCCAGGTAGTCTAAAAGGCTCCTTAGTTCCGGGTCAGCTCACTGTTGTTGGGTCCCAAGAAAGTGTCGTCATCCTGGTGGCGGTTCGACGGGAGCGCGAGACAAGTAGACGAGGACTAATGGGTCCCGACAAAGTGTCGTCATCCTGGTCGTCCTGTGGCGGCGGTTCGACGGGGGCACGAGACAAGCAGTCGGCGTCAGAGTGGTTTCGCCCTGACTTGTAAACGACGGTGATGTCGAATGCTTGAAGTCTCAGACTCCATCGTGCGAGGCGACCTGAAGGATCCTTCAAGTTAGCTAGCAACACAAGGCGTGGTGGTCGCTCACAACTTTGAAGGGCCTGCCATAGAGGTAGGGGCGAAACTTTGATGTAGCCCAGATGATGGCTAGGCACTCCTTTTCGGTTGTGGAATAATTTGTTGCCGGCTTCGACAGCAACCAGCTAGCGTAACTTACAACCCTTTCTATTCCGTCAGTCCTCTCCACAAGCACGGCGCTGAGTCCTACGCTGGTTGCATCGGTGTGCACTTCGGTATCGGCGTTTTCGTCGAAATGTCCAAGTATTGGCAGCGATTGCAGCATCGCTTCAGTTCTTCAAATGCTTTGACTTGCGGCGTCTCCAACTTGAACTCGACGTCGGCCTTCGTGAGGTACGTCAGTGGCTCAGCGATACGTGAAAAATCCTTGACGAATTGCCTGTAATACGCGCGCAGTCCAAGGAATCTACGGACTGCCTTCTTGTCGGTGGGCGGAGGAAAGTCAGCCATGGCCGCAGTTTTCTGTGGGTCAGGGCACACTCCAGACTTGTTGATGACGTGGCCCAAAAACAAGAGCTCCTCGCATGCAAAGCGGCACTTTTCTGGCTTCAACGTGAGTCCGGAGGTCTTGATTACTTGAAGAACTGTTTGAAGGCGCCGGAGGTGTTCCTCGAAGCTTGAGGCAAAGACAACGACGTCGTCCAAATAGACCGAGGCAGGTCTGCCACTTCAAGTCTGCCAGTACATTATCCATGACGCGTTGGAAAGTCGCAGGTGCCGAGCAAAGACCAAACGGCATGACCTTGGAACTCGAACAGTCCGTCTGGTGTTATAAAGGCAGTCTTCTCCCGGTCCCTCTCGTCGACTTCAACTTGCCAGTAGCCGGTTTTGAGGTCCATTGACGAAAAACTTTGCGTTGTAGAGTCGATCCAAAACGTCGTCAATACGTGGGAGGGGGTATACGTCCTTCTTAGTGATTTTATTGAGGTGACGATAATCGACGCAGAAACTTAGCGTTAAATCCTTCTTCTTTACTAACACCACGGGACACGCCCACGGACTCTTGGACGGTTGGATGATGTCGTCCCGTAGCATTTCGTCGACTTGTTGCCTTATGGCCTCGCGTTCGCGCGCCGAAACTCGGCACGGGCTCTGACGGAGTGGGCGGATATATTCGTCGGTTATGATGCGGTGCTGGCGACAGGGGTTTATCGAACTTTTGACGACGACGAGAAGCAGTCCTTGTATTGCAGGAGCACAACTTTTAGCTGTTCTTTCTTATGATTGGGGAGGTTCTGATTGACGTCGAAAGTTGGTTCAGGTACTACAGTCGTCTTTGCAGGTGTACTAGAATCAGTGAAGGCGAAAGCACTGCTGGCTTGTACTATTTCGTCGATGTAGGTGACCGTGGTGCCTTTGTTAATGTACTTGTATTCGTGGCTGAAGTTTGTGAGCATCACTCTTGCTTTCCCTTCACGTAGCTCAGCTATGCCTCTAGCGACGCAAATGTCACGGCCGAGCAGTAAGTGGTGATCGCCCTCGACGACGCCCTCCATGTCTGCAGGCACTTCTGTACCTACGGATATCAGTACGTTTGAGCGAGGCGGAATGGTGACTTGTTCTTCTAGCACATTCAAGGCATGGTAACTGATGTTTGTATCCGGTGGTATCGCATTGTGCGTTGAAAGCGTTATCGACTTGGACCTTAAGTCGATGACTGGACCGTGTTGGTTTAGAATGCCCATGCCTAGGATAACATTTCTGGAGCCGTGCTGTGGGATTAGGAAGCTCGCCGGATAAGTGCGGTTGTTTACCGTGACTCGCGCTGTGCAGATTCCAGCCGGCGTCTGTCTTTTTTCTGTCTTGTTCTCAGGATAATTGCCACTGGCAAATACACATTTGATGAGCTTGAATTTTTCTGAAACTGAAATATGAAGGTGCAGCCGGTGTGACAGCTGAAGTACTCCAGCAATGTCAAAGCTAGCTTGCACCCACTATTACTACAGTATGCCGACGGATACCCATCACTGTATTTGTACATTTTCTGAGAACCAGCCGTGTCCACTAGGTCAAATTTGTAGTGTCCTTTTGAGCATGCCGGTCAGTTCATTTAACTTTTCACACAGGCAGGCTGCAGGCAGGCAGGCTGCAGAGGCCAGTGGGGCCCTGGTCTGAGGGCTTTGAACACCGCTCCTTAACATATTTTCCAGTCAAATGAAGTTTCTATATATGTATACACAGAGAGGGGAAGGAAAATATACAACTTGACATCGGCTAACAACTGGTATTTTGATGGAAGGATTAAATAAAGTAAGACTGGATGTGTGCTTGCATTAAAACAGTATTTCCATAGAAAAAAGTAAGCAGACATAGACTAATTTCTATCCCTTTTTATCTACGAAGGATGGCCTTTCTCACGCATTAATAATGGGTCTGGCTCACACATGCGTTGTTATTTATGCGGTATGCCTCACTGATTTCTTGTGTCAATTTTCCATTGTGGGTGACAATAGGTGAACGATCTTATCTGGCCTGAAGTCCTATGGCGGCAATGCACGACCGCATTGGGGAGGCTGAGGTTCAGGGCAAGAGCCTTTATGGAAAGGGCAGTAACAGGCACAAGGAGGACCCAGTGAAGGAGGGATTGGATCCAGTTCATCTGAATGCTGTAATTGGTATGTATTATTTTAATTGTGAAGACTGAATAATATTGCATGGGAAAGTTGTACTTTCGGGCAGTGTAGCGTACTTTCATAATTTCTGTAGATGAGGCTCACAAGCAGAAACCACCTTTGCACTCATGAAGCAAAGCCGCCATTTGTGTGGGTCATTCCACGCCAACCGTCGCAAAATCATCAGCCCTTGCTAAATTGTTGAGTTGCCATGGTCCATTGATCCTTGGCGAAGTCCTGAACGAGCACCCCTTCCCTAACTGGTTGTGTTTTTGAGCACTGTCGAAGCAGAAATGGCTCACTGATAGCTATTTGTAATGATACATTTTTCTTTCTATCATGTGTGGGCAGCTGATGGTGAATAGAAAATGTTTATGGCGGAAATTTTGTCATCGCAGCATTTGTTGTAGTGTGGTGCGGCTGTAACTAGCTTTAATATTCGTGATGTATATGCACAATTTTACCTGAGCTGCCTCAGTGCACATAATGTGCAGGAATGAGGATTTTAATGTATTCCTTATGAACCATCCCACCTCTATTTGGAAAGATATGCCTCTCTACATTCAGCAGTAATTTTAATTATTCGAAATAAGCAGCCCCGGTGTTTCTTGCAGAAATCTGGAATAGTTGGATGCAATGACTTAAACAGTTTTGTGGGAAAATGTGTGTTGATGTTTGTTGTATACACCTCTTTGAGTGTTCATACAAAAAAGCGTGCTGGCAAGACCAAGTGTAGCCAAACCGCAATATTGCATTCTATAACTGCATAGTTGTGCCCTCAATTTTGGTGGGGTGAAACTATCCTGCATTTTAGCGCAGTGCACATCAATCCAGTTTCTTAACTTAAAGATTTCTTTTGCTTAAAACAAAAAGTACATTTTTTAAATTTCTTATTCAAATAGTCTTGTCATTCTCTGTGATGATTGCCATAAGCTCGAGGACAAAAATTACGGCGCGAAGCAGACGAGGACGAGGTTAGACAAAGAATGACATATAGGGGCGCCAACATCCAGCTGTTTATTCGGCAGAAAACACGCTGTTTTATACATGACACCGTCCAAAGTAATCATAGTAAAAATAAACGAACAGGAGTGAAGGGATCCAACAAGTGCTTGTGAGGCAGTGATCATCACAGTAGAGAGGAATGCAAAGGTAACAGCAGGAACCTAAACTGAACTATCAGGCAAGCGCATAGGAACACGAGTCCATTACAGGCTCAAATCACACAACCAGAGCACCTGCAGTGCCCGCCCGTGTTGCTGTTGACCACCAACCTGTGCTCTCTTGCACGATCGTTGAAGCATCATCCTATTTGTCCAATACACATGCTGGTGGTCAACAGCAACAAGGGCGGGCACTGCAGGTGCTGTGGTTGTGGGCCAAAACTGGAGCAAATGCCCTTTCTAAGGAAAGCAAGAAACAGCACTGAAATGGAATTAATCGAGGCGTTCTAAATAAATAGAGCAGGCAGTCAGTGTGTTAGCACGCAGTCAATAATATTAAGTGACAAAGAATTGTCGTTCTTAATGATAGCCTGTAATCACCACCAGGATTAGAACATGCAGCTGTCGTGTTTTTATGCCACTTGATTTGAGCCTGTAATGGACGCGTGTTCGTATGTGCTTGCCTGATAGTTCAGTTTAGGTCCCTGCTGTAACCTTTGCATTCCTCTCTACTGTGATGATCACTGCCTCACAAGCACTTGTTGGATCCCTTCACTCCTGTTCGTTTATTTTTACTATGATTACTTTGGACGGTGTCATGTATAAAACGGCGTGTTTTCTGCCGAATAAACAGTTGGAAGTTGGCGCCTGTAATGTCATTCCTTGTCTAACTTCATCCTCGTCTGTTTAGCACAGTACTTTTTGTCCTGAAGTCATGCACCAAGTAGCTGCTACAGTGCTCTATTAGCACCTAAACTTTGGTAAAAACACTACTATATTTATATACAGGGTGTTTTATTTTAGCTGCATCAAATTAAAAACAATGCCTGTGACAGATAACACAGTTCTAAACCCTGATCTAAACTACTCGATGAGGTGGCCATTACTTACGTAAGACATCTAAATGCTTAATGGAATATTTAACCAAATTACAATAAATAACTTTAATTAATTATTTACGGCACATATCTTAATCTAGAAACTGTAGCTAATGAGTTTCCAAGGTGTATCCACTTCGAACAAATTTTCTGGGCTGCGCTAGTTTCAAGATATTAACTTTCAAAGTGTCTGACGAAATGCATTAGTGTTCCAGTTACTTTTGTGCTTCAATGCAGAAAACAGCGTTTTCTTTAAAAAGTTAACTGGAACGCCCATTCATTTCGTCGGACACTTTGAAAATTATCTCGAAACTGGTTCAGTCCCAAAAATTCGTTCCAAGTGGATCGACTTGCGAACCTGCGGGCTATAATTCGTATATAGAAATATGTGCTGTATTGGAATTAATTTAAATGTTAATTAGCATAATTATTTTAATTTTTCAATTAGGTATTTTGATTTCTCATGGAAGTAATGGCTGTCTAATTGAGTAGTTTAGGTCAAAGATTGGAATTGTGTTATCTGCCACAGGCAATTTTGAAAATTTTGGTGCAGCTAAACTAAAACAAACCGTATAGCGCATTGTTTACTGGGGCCTATGCAAAATATTGTTCGTAAAGAAATGAAATTTTAGCTATACATATTTCTGTAAATAGTGTCTAGAAAGGTGCTGCAATTTTATAATTATTTGCTAGTAACTGTTAGCAATGACCAAAATAAGTGCACAGTAAGTAGAAAAGTGTAAATGTAATTAGAACTGCATTACAATACATTTTTTTAAAAAGGTGTAATTTACAACACACTTCATGTGTGCACATCCACTCAATTAGCTCGTATTGCACGCTACTATCCATTGCTGTGCCTCTTGGTCCATTATCGCACACACCTTGCTTTTTCAGGGCTGCGCAAGTGGACCCACACACACAGTGGCTATACACGCACCTGGTCATTCACAAATATATGCACACACTAGCAGGTCGTTCGGGAATTTTGCCATGCGCCATTCCTCTTCCCGTTAAGGCACTCCGCACGTCTGACCACCAGGGGACACACTCTCGCTACCTTCGCGTGCACAGCCATAAATAATGGCGGCACCATGCATCTGACATTGGTTGAAGTTCAGCATCTGTTCGTCCACATGTTCCACCGAATGATATAGAAAGTTAGTATTGTTCTGCTAGTGTGCTGCAATGCTATGCTAAATTTTCATCTTGTTTCTTGCAGGTTACATCCTCCAGCAAGTTCAGGACGACAAATGTGCAGCTCAAAAGCAGCCTGTCCTCCATGCGACGACACAGACGCTCTTTTTGCGGCCAGTTTCGGTTTCAAGGCGCCTGCCAAGGGGAACTAATTGTTCGTATAGCTCCCACATGAACTCCGCTATTCAAAATTTGACTGTTGGGATAGGTAGTACTCATTTGTACTCAGTACTAATTTGCTGTAGCTACCTATTGTTGATAATTAGAAAATTAATTAGTGTAACTTCGGTTATTATGTATGTAAGTGCTGAAATTGCTATGTATCTAGAGGCTGCCAATCCGTACACTTGAATGGTAAAGATAACATGACCAAGATTCACATCTTTCTAATTTAAAAAATTTGGTGCAACTAAAAAAAACACCCTGTATGTGCTATCTAGTCATGTTTGCGATTTCTATGTCAGCACATTCTTAAATAAATATGAACCAACTCAACTATATATACATCTGCTCATTTATTACCCTGTTTAATTTATAGCTGGCTCAACAATGCAGCATTTGTATCCAAATGCCTGCCTCGCTAGGTATCCAAGATTGATGTGCATGAGTAGACTCGCATATATAGAACGATGGATAGCCACTCATTGCCAGAAATGGTCTGCTGGAGTTTACATTAAAACTCTTTGTAGTGACCATACTTTCATGTTCATGATTTGTGCCATGCAAATTGAGGAATGTTAATGTAGTGCATAGAAAGCCAAGTGTGCAGGCATTCAGAAGGGTTACTAATGCACTGTGTTAGAATAGCAATGAACCAAAAAAATATCTATTGACTTGTGTACTGCAAACATTCGCTTGCATGACCAGCAATACATAAAACTGCATTGCGGCCTTTAATGTCAACCTAATGTTAACGTTCAATTGCATGTCATTAGGAAACGCATCAGAAGCTCATGCGTCAGGTGCACATCAGAAACTCGTACGTCAGATGCACATCAGAAACACATGCGTCAGGTGCACATAAGAAACTCATGCGTCAGGTGCACATCAGAAACTCATGCATCAGGTACTCTATAGAAATATGGTGGCCAATTTGTAATAGACTCACATTAGGAATACATCAGAAAGCTTGCTTCAATTTGAATGCATCATTTGCTTGCTTTTGTACTTCGAAAGGACGCCAACGAGCACTATGAAGGCAACCTGAACACCCACTGCACATTCCATCGGCTGTCAAGCTGCGTTTTTAGCGCAAACACAACCTCAAGGCCCAGTTTTCATGTAAAAGACGTTTCAAGCGAATTCACTGGGCGCATACAAGTATGTTTGCAGCAGCTCTGCACATAGCACTTGACGCAAGACGAAGTCCATAAAGCGACACGAGAACATCGGTTCGCGAGCATCGGAACCATCGCCGCACATTTTATACGTTCCGTCGCTTACCGCGCAGTACGTTCATTTCCGTCCATATCTTGATGTCACTTGTGGCATCCACTTGAAGAAAAACACAAAAATAATCCAGTTTCGCGAAACGGCACTCGAAATCTAGGGGGGAAATCCGTCAGTTAAGTCAACGCTACTCAATGCACGCTGGCACCGCTACAGCGCGTCGGCGGTCTGGAAGGAACATGGCCGCCGCCACCCAATGTTGCCGGCATGCCGCGTACTTTTGCGGTACTCTGTTTTTCTAGTGACTCTAATACGACAGGGGTGCGTCAGCAGCCGCCCCGCCTGGGCCCTCTCGACGAGTCGCCAAGGGGGCGCGACGACACAATACGGCGCGGGCGACGTCAGCAACCGTCCCGTCTTCCTCCTGTCGACGAGGAGCCGGCGCCAAGGGGATTTAAGGAGGAACCGGTCCATTGTTAAGCCAGAGAGTCGCCACCGGCCGCCCCGTCGGTCTGGTGCGCTCTTACCAGCTCTTACTGCTTTGACCAGCTATCCCCAGCTAATGGCAACTATTACCAGCTATTACCTGCTATTCCTGCTATATCTGTACATATTTGTACATATTGTATAAAGCTTTCGTCTCCTCTTCGCCTGCTTCAAGACTTCGTCTCTCGTCCCGGACCCCGAGTCACAATAACGCGCAGACTATTGCGCGAACGCGACGGAAGCGGCGGCAATGTATACCCGCGAATCTTTCCGGCAGGGGAGAAACGAACGCTTGTGTTTAAGGCACAACTTTACCAGCGGACGTGTATAGTCGGTAAAGTTCTCTTTTCTCGCGTCCAGTGTCACCGCCCGAACTCTGCCGAGTGCGCCGCTTCCTCGCAATGCGAAGTCGCCCCCTTGAAATACGCTGCCTACACGTACTGCTGGGTAGTTCGTGTTCTGTGTTCATCAGCCCCCTTTTATAAGAAAATCAAGCAAGAAATTTAAGTGAAATTATTCCGGGATTGAGATTTTTCGAACAGTCTTAAAAACACAGTTCTCAATTGTGTATTGTTGGGGTTTAACGTCCCAAAACCACGATATGATTATGCGAGACGCCGTAGTGGAGGGCTCCGGAAATTTAGACCACCTAGGGTCTTTAACGTGCGCCTAAACCTAAGTAAACGGGCCTCGAGCATTTTCGCCCCCATCTAAAATACGGCCGCCGCATGTGTTCCTTCATTTGTTGCGCATTCTCGCCCAAAACCTCACAGAGTGCCAAAGCCTTGACAAACACCGCGACACGTTTTTCCGTATGCAGACATGATTCACTGTAAACTACCAACCCAAACGGAAGTGCCCAGGAATGACATTGTGATAGTAGCACCGGTTTCTTGAATCGTGTCAGCGCGAAGTGACGAGAAAAAAGGGTGGGTAAGTGGGGGGGGGGGGGGTTGTTGCGCAAAAAATTTCGGGGGGATTTGAACCCCCCAACCCCCCCCCCCCCCGGCTACGCCCCTGGCTCATTTATATTAAATACAAGTGAACGGATTCATCGACCGAATGATTGAAAATAGCTGGTTTATTAACACTGCAACGTATCGCAAAACTCCCACGACTAAAGTTATATTTTCAATTTATTTATGGTGACATAAACTTTGACACATCTGTACTAATTTCTCCGAATCGTTCTAGGTCAACACGCCACAACCACTCTCGAACACCTAATGAATACACATTTAACTCAAATTGCTTTAAATATTCATATTTCCTTAAAAGAATTAGAGAACGGAATGAGCTTAGACCTTCCGTTACTAACGCTTTATCTTTAAAGAATTCCTTCTTCATAACTTCGAGCGGCCGCCAACTTCAACAGCATTCGCTCGGAACTTTACCCTCGTTGATCATCGAGGAGGGAACGGCAGGCAGACGACATGACTTAATACAAACTGGTTTAATACATCGCTACGGGCGAGCGAACATTGAGGAACACAGCAACGTAGTCTATGGCAGCATCTATAAAAGTTACACGCACAGCTCTTATCGACAGCGCAGCGCGCGCTCTAATTATATCCTGTCCCGAGTTATGTCTTCACAGCACTGGAGTCTGGAACAAACAGTGCCGATTCGTCTTTATGCTTTTAAGGAAGCATTGGCATTATTTGTGCACACGCGCGCGTCACGCGTTGCATTCACCTCCACTTTTGCACGCTCCTATTGTCTATGTATAATTTGAATTCTTTGTCTTCGCAATCCACTTAATAATGTTACTGTTTCTGTATCCGCACTTTCTCATAGTATTTCTTAGCGCTTGTGAGAATGTGTTATTTTGAATGTTGCTATTTATTTTCTCTTTTTTGTTGTTGTTCACTGGTGTGTATTGTTTATGAGCTTGTGTTTCGCCCCTCCTGCTTGGGTCATGTGGCCTGCGGTATTTCTGTAAATAAATAAAACAAATTCTTTGTGCATTTGAATGAAAAAAGTCGCAGCTTCGCCAGAAAGGCGAAGGATCAATTGCGTTAGCAAACGAGTAGAGCGCTATACGGAGTAAGAATGATAGTTTTATCGGCTGCATAAACTTGGAGACATTCGCTTACAAACTGAACAAGCATGGTATCAGTGCGCACAAGCAAACATGAATAGATCACAATCGATGAAAGCAGACAACCACTGTCAAAACGCTGGCGTGAGCAAGCGCGGCTGCAGCGAGCGAAGGTTCGTGTGGTCTATCGCTTCAACGGAAACTGAGCGGCGAAAGCACCGCGCATACAAAGGTAACTCGCACTCGCCGCAGCGCAAACATTGGCGCAAAGTACGAGTGCGCAATTGCTGGCGGAGTAGAAGCTGCAGCTACTCCCTCACGCGCTGCCTTCCCACTTTCCACCTTTTGCGCGCGAGATTGAATCGCCAGATCCCCTTGCGCTGCGTCGCTATATGCGCAGTTGGTTTCGGTAAAGCCCCTTTAGGTTTCGGAGCACAACGGCGCCCCCACCCTCGATCCCTTGCTTCGATCCCCCCACGGACTTTCGCGCGACCGAGCCGTCGCGTTTGCTCTCCACCGTGCATTCGGTCTCAGTGAAAGCGCGCGTCACTCACGCGCTGTATGTCGTCCCTCGCACATAAAGCATACGGCGACGATTTTATCGCCCTTGGACTTTATACGGAACCTCACGGCGGCGGCGCAGAAATCCGCTCGGAGTGTCCATATAATCCGCCTTTTGCATGTCCCGAGTGCGCATGCGCTGTACCCTAGCGGCGAGCTTCGAAAACGTTTTGTACGGCGTCGGTGGACGGTGGTTCGTGCAGCTGACCACGAACGCGTATGCAGCATAGCCGTCGAGCACGCGAACTCTTTATTGTCGGCGCTGTGCCGGTCGACGACGCTGTGTTTCGGTAGAAACGATATTCGATTAACGTCCGGTACATCACAATATATGCCGACACGACACCGATGTCGGTCACAAGTCGACCTCACGCCGGCGCCAACGCTCGACTGGCTGTAGTTGTGATAGTGTGCCAGTGGGACACCTATATTGTCATACAAGTATATGACGAAGAAGCGACCGATGACGCGACCGACGACAGCGGGTGATCGTAGTGTTATAAACTTTCGTGCCGACGACGCCGACAAAACCAGTGTGCTGATCGCTGTGAGAGCGGCCGCCGCGTGAGAACGTCGCACCGACAACGTGAATATCGCCGCAAATGCGCTCGTGTATGTACTTATTGACGCTCAAATTGATTCGAAACGTGCTTCCGACGCTGATACGCACGATTTCCAGCCCTTTACAGCCCTCCACATCATGTTTGAGGCGGTGTCCATCTCGTTCAGGCAGCTTCATTAGGCAGTATATAGCGGACGACACAGCCTACAAGTTCGTCCGCTACCGGCGAACCTGAAATATAGGATAAGCAAGTACGACGAAGGAAACTGCTTATATAGTTCGGTACTTACCTTACCGACTTGAAGTGAACCACTCTTTAGCGTAGTACGATGCACACACAGAGAGTTGGAAGCGGTGACACGGCGCAGTGCTAATACCGCGGTACAGGCACCGTTCTTGAACGAAGGCTGTCGGTCGCAGTCACCGGCGCTTCCATGAACGAAGTGCAACTACGGAGAGTGTATTTTTATGCTGCCAGATTTAGCAGTTACCGAAAACACAGTTTGCCTCTTATGCTAAACAGGGAACAAGTGATGGCCCTTTCGATACTGCATCGTAAGCAACAACACCGCTCGTTGCCACGCGAGCATGGCGGGCATCGGCATTTTCGCGTGCCGATGCCCGCCGCGGCTATAGGTGGTGGTGGTTGCCGTTTTCGATGTGCCCGGGACGTTCATGCCTTCTCGTCTCAGTGTGATCGCTTCTGATATGTGCATGAGAAGTGTTCATGTATGCTATGAACATTTCCTCATTATTTCGTGTGAGCGGTGCACGGTTTCTAGTGTACTTGAAGCGAAAAGCGAGCGGTGACCGTACGCGTGCCAATGTAAACAAATGCGCCGTTCTTGCGCTGCATAAATACTCTGGGTGCAGTGTCGCCCCTTCAAAGAGCTATGGCCACTGTGGTCAAGACTCAGCTATAAAAGCAGTTTTTATCATCCTATTAGCGTACGTTCAGTGCAGGTCTCAGTGGCAAATGCATGAACTCTGCTGCTATATGTACGATACGGCTAACCTCCGCTGAGCGGAATCGACCCCAGCTTAAACTTGATGTGGGTGGCTGGCGAGTGCTCGATCACGTTCGTGCATTTCAACTTCCGAAGCATGTTTGGACTCATATTCGGTACGAATAAATATTAATAACAGGAATACAAGCGTAGGCGGTGTGTCAATTGCGTTACGGTGCGATGTATTCGTTCAGAGGCACATCGCACGGTGACTGGTTTTGTCGGCGTAGCTGCACGAAATCCCGTCATCATATTTCGACGACTTGCGGTAGTAAGTCGCACCACAGTCATTGCCGGCCTAGGCATCCTGTCCAACAAGCGGCCACTCACACAAAACGAAAATTACGACTGACAAATGCACAAACCCATTTCAGCTCGCTTCTTGCAGCGTGCCTCTGCGTCCCGCGGGGCCCCGACGCCGTACATATTGTTTCTCGCGGAGCCCGCTAAGGTGGCGCCACAGCGCGATGCAAAAGGCGGATTGCTATCGCAATAAAAAGAAAAAGCTATTGCGCGGCGTAGCGCACGCGCACAAAAAAAAAAAAAAAAAGAAAAAAGAAAAAACGCGCCGTTCCCAGGCGAAAGCAAAATTAAAAAAAAAAAAAAAAGCGGTGCACGCGACAACATGGGGGGAGCGGGCGAGCCAGGCTAGTCGGTTTAAAGTAATAATGAAAAAAAGCTGCTATCGAGAGGAGGGGCCGCGCGGCTGCTGTTCCTGTTGTCATGACGACGTAACCAATCATGTGCGCCGCCATTTTCATAAGGTATCGCCCGTCTGTAAGGGCCGTAGCTGAAGGGCGCCTTGAAGCTAGCGTCCAAAAGAGCGGCTTCATTAACTCGACCAATAATAGCCGCGTTTACATGAACGCGACAGCAGCGCATCGCATTTCCAAGCGCACTTGGGAAAGACGATGCGACGCCGTTTACATGTAGTGCATTAACTCTCCCAAGAAGGTAGCGCCACGTGCGTGAGTCGATTTCTATTTGCGCCCAAGCCCAGTGCTCGACAGCTGGCGCCGCCATGCACCGCTCGCGTGTACCATGTTTCTAGCCGCCGCCGTTGGAACGCAGAACACGCTGGGCTCGTGGTGACTAGGCCCGACTGTGGCTGCTGCTAAGGGATCGATGCCATTCCTAAATATACGCATCACTGTTTTGATGATCTCACTATCATAATCTCACTATCTTTGATAATCTCACTATCAGGGAGGGAGCAGTCTACCTGACTGGAGCAGTATTTCTTTATTTGGGGTGTTGCTACGCTGCGCTCCGCAACACCCCAATGACCGCCGCTTCGTGTCGGCGCCCGGCACCGGGTTCAACCGACTGCGCTGCCAAACAGAGAGGAAAAAAAAGAAAGAAAAGCGTGATACAAAGAAAATGAAGTTCCTAGGCAAAGCAGAATTCGAACCCGCGTACGCCTGGTCCCGAAGCGAGCGTCGTAGCCACTAGACCATACAAGCTTGCATTCGTGCAAACTATATGGCCGCGAGAGAAATGTAAACATGCTATACCAACATGGCAGCGATAGGCGTGGGCGGCCCATGTCTGCGTTGCCACCTTGGAAATATATTGTTGCATGCATTCAGGAGTACTTTTGCGAGATTTCGTGCGAATCGGCACAGGATGCGCACTGTGCAGCTCACTTAGCACAGGGCAACAAACGGCGTCCGACGCGTCCGATTCCAAGACGTGAAATCGCACCATTCACACGACCGGACGGAGGAGGAATTTTCGCAGCGGATGGCGTATCACGTGACACGCGCGTCAGCAAAACGTGCAGCCCTCGCCTAGTCCGGCCTCCTCCGCTCGCGGTCCGGATTGAAAATGCTCGCCGGTGTTTCCATCCGTCCGTTTGGCGGTCGTCTGACCTCAATTCAGCGTAGTCAGCGTCAAATCTGTCAACATTGGACGAATTGGCGTGGCTACGATGGCGTGTTGTCGGCTTCAAGCAACGTTTTTAGATTACTTTTCCTAATCTAAAAACGTTGGCTTGAAGCCACGTGTGTTTTTGTTGTGCAGCACTGACCGCATGTGCTTTTGTTGTGGTACAGCGGGAAAGGCGAGTCATGGTTGCGCGCGCATTTCTATTTACTCAGACCGCGCAGCCTGCGTGACCTCGACATGAGTGAGGTGCACAAGAAAACGCTAAGTGACGAGGCAACCGTCACTCTTTTGGCTCCTGTTGAGGAATTCATAGCGCTATGGCATATAGAGCACGCCGAGTATGCAAACGCGCAGCAGCTAATAAGCGTTGGAGTCGAGAGTAAGCGCGCGGATTCCGCAAACGCCGGTCCGGCTGTGCGAATGCGACCTAAAGGCCGTTTCACATGGTGCGAATTTGCACTGTGATTATCGCACCGGAAGTGCGATTTCCGTCGCATGCGATGAAAATCGCAGCCGCAGGGCCGATTCTCCGATTTTCGGCTGCGACCAACCGGTTGGTCGCAGCGTCGCAACGTCGCAGCAATCGCTGCGATTTTTCCGTCGAAATTGCGCCGAGAGGTATTTCGCGGTCTGTTTTGGAAAATGGCGGCGGTCGCTGAACGCAACGTTTATAGATACTTTTTTCTCTATAAATATTGGATCAACAAGCCTCGAACAGTGCAACTAATTGAGTGGAGCCTTGGATTGCGCAATCGGTGCGTAACATCAGCACCGACACGTGAACAGTGCAGATAAAAACTCGTAGGTCAGATTCGCTTCTGTGATTTCTACGAGTTTGTTGACACGCTACATTGCTAATCTGGCGACGCTGTTTTTAGGTTGGCTTCGGGTGCTGATAGTACGTACTTTTGCGTGATTTTCCGTTATTCACACGCGCTGCGAGTTAGTAAACACTACAGGTGTCCCACACGGGAAGGCATGGCCTTCGGATGTCGTCCCAATTTTCTGGTTCTGGAGACAACTCGCGATATACGAAAACGCCACAGTTTTATCGCGGTATGCTTTTACGGACGGAACAATTTAAAGAATATGCAACTACGGACAAATACTGTGGTCAATAGGTCACGCTATACGCGCGACCATTTAGTTGCTGTCGGTTGGTTAGGGCTTTCATGCGCATTTTCCCCAACGAATTATCTCATTTCAAGGTTCTGTTACTTCCGCTGCGAGACGCAAAGCGAACGTGCAAACTGGATATCGTAATGATAGCATATTTCACGCTTTGACTGGGAATAAGGAGTATTGCCAATTTATTTTCGAAGCAATATTTAAACAGTTTTTTTTTCTAATTTTTCTGATGCATCATTTTTCTCCTGAATAAAAAAACCAATAAACATTCAGTGTGTTGCAGACTTTGTATCCGTACTGCATCTGTATTAACCCTCGCATTAAAAGGTAATTGCACATTTCGCTTACTTCAGTGCATCGAATTACTTTTGCTTATGCTGGTTGTAACATATCGCAGTACTCTAAGAAACTACTTAGCCATAAACATCCTTGCCTTTTCTTGCTTCTCTGTCTCTGCTTCCTGTAAAACACATGCAATAATGCGAAAAGCAGGCAGACATCTGGTTTTTATAAGTACTAGATAACACATTAAACAAAAGCAGATCAAAATTGTGCAGTGAAGTTAGCCGGTTTCATTCCTTCGTGTGAATGATAGTATCTTTTCAAGTGTGGGTGGGTCTTGCATGTCCACGGCTCATAAAGTGTGCAGACTCATCACGAGGCCTAGGTATTGCCCATCACGATGGAGGCAATGTTGCTAATGAGTCTGCACTTACATGTATTACTGCATAAACTCGTATAACCATATCCCATCATTACTCAATCGAGCTTGCTCAGTCATATTCACCAAAATTCTACTTATCCAAGCTTGCTCTGACTCATATTCACCAAAATTGTACTTGGCCGAGCTTGATCTGACTAATATTCACAAAGAGTCTACTCAGGCAAGCTTGCACCGAGTCATATTCACCAAATATCTACTTAGCCAAGATTGCTCTGACTTATATTCATCAAAATTCTGCTCAGGTGAGCTTGCACTGAGTCATATTCACCAAAAATATACTTGCCGAGATTGCTTTGACTCATATTCACTAAAAATATACTTGGATCAGCTTTCCCTGACTACCACATGACAATATTCACTAAAAGTTTACTCAACTGAGCTTGCTCTTACTCGTATTCACCAAAATTCTACTCAGTCAGGCTCAAACGAACTCAGACTCACGGTTAGTTCGAAGTCTTTGTGAGCCGACATTTGAGTGAGTTCAACGTGCTATGTATACATTACATTATGTGACCTGTGCGGTGAATAAGCAAACATTGTCTATGAGTAAGTGTTGCATCGGGTGAAATAAGGACAACTGTAAACACTGCAGTTAGTTTTCTAGAGTTCAACTGACCGTTGCGTGAAAGCTTCGCCTCATGTCGATTCAAGCAAGTGCATTGGATCTGCATCATATTTTTTGCCAATCCTGCTGGCTGTCCTAGAAAATTACTGGGTGGCCACATTTTGTACATTTCAACACAAAGTTGAATAAATGACTGTAGTGCAATATATTAAAAAAAACATGCATGCATCACTGCACGTATAACAATCAGTACATCACACAAACACATGCACATAAGATGCACACAAATGATAAATACATAAACAGATGGAATCAGCTAGCCGCCACCTATTGAAAAAAAAAAGAAAAAGCACAGGACTACGTATAACCATTCCCCTTGCCAGGTACATGGGCTATAGGAGAAACACACGTGCAACCTAGCAGTTACCTCGAGGTAGCAGCTATGGACGCTTTTGCATTCGCAGCTGGCCACTCAACGCCACTCAACCACTGAAGTGTGTTCAGTGTGCACTTGTACTTAGGCACACTTTTTATCGTCTGTATCTCAAAAATTTAATGTGGCTCCTCAAAATTTTGAGAATATTTGGATTCTGAGGCTTGCAAAGGTAAATATTTTTATTCCGTTTTCATTCAAGGTGAAGGAACATACAAAAGATTAGAGATATTGTCAGTGCCCCTCACTTTCTCTCAGAACATAAGTAGTCTGTTATTGAGATTTTAGCAGCTTTTCAACAGCAAGAAAGGGAATCAGCTTCCCCTGTTTTCAGCATTGGGTTAATGCAGGCAATTCAGGGAGGCATAAAGTTTTGCTAATACAATCGGTTCGGGAATTTCAGATAAGATTGTACCTTGACGCTTTCCTTGCACTTTCTTATTTTGGTCAAATAACCCAGTTTGAAATAGCTCCAGTTAGCATGCTCTAGCATTGGTCTAATATAGGTTAAGTACATGACTAGCTTAACAGAGTGGGATGCTGGCTTTCATTTCCAGGAAAGGAATCATAGCACCTGCTCCAGTTGCATATGTTTTTGGTTATCAGGGGTATTCAGCCTCACTTTAAGGATAACGTGCTGAAGCAGGTAGAAGCACACGCATGCCATTAGCGGATAGTTTCGATAGCTTCTTACCTTACACTTGCCACCATGAATACAAAATTTTAGCGTTCTGTTTTGTTATTAAACAAACAAACGTACTCCTAACAAGGTATTTTAATGTTAGCCGTGTGGCTACGCGGCTGCGCTACGTACTGCAGCATATTAACTTAAGCTTCTTGATACAGATTCACAGCACACTAACAGCGCAAGAAACAGGACGAGAAAATAGACGACGCCCATGTCTGCCAGAATGATACTATACTACGTACACAAGTGACTAGAGCTTCTAAAAAAATGTGGTGCCGGCTTTTACGCCTTTCGAAATATTCAGAGAGCACTTGTATGAATAATTACAGCACAGGCGCCGAGACGGACGAGCCAGGCTGGCGCTAAGATAAACGTTCACAACACAAATTCCATTGCACGTTCAGTAATTACACACAGATCATTTGCGGCTTCGTTCAGGGGCAGACGTGAGCTTTTCGGTTGGTGGTTGCTGCTAAGTTTGGTGCAAGAATATTGCTAGGAGAAGGAACCGCTAATGCGCAATCACGAGCAATACACACACATCCGTTTTTCAGAAGCTGACGTTAATCACGGGTAGCGCGAGGGTCTCTGCGTTGACATGACGACTCCGCTGCAACTAATTCCGAATACTGCATATGCGATGACAACAGCTATAGGGGCTTGTTGATAGGTCCTCTTGTAATTTGTTTAACCGCAGGTAGAACGACACAGGCATAAAACACACACGAGAAAGCACACAACGCTGAACGACCACCTGCGAACAGCTGTTTACGTCCGCCATTTCTCCGCGTATTGAACTTCACAAACCGCTGTTGCGCACTCCAAAACAAACTAAACTTTGAAACGTTTATAAATTACAAAACGCACGTACTATTTGGTCCTAATAAAGAGAGGTCAATTATATTATAACGCGCACGTCTTTTTCATTACATTAAACGAATTTATGCGGCGTGTGCGACAAAATCTGGCAGCAAGCAACCCTGGGCGTCGCATAATCGCATTGTTGACATCGCACCATGTGAAATGGCCGTTGCGAATTTCGCATCTGCGAAAATCGCAGTGCAAAATCGCACCATGTGAAACAGCCTTTAAAACTCGGCTGCGCAGGATTCAAGTGATGACGTCACTGTTTGTCCGCGGAGCAGGCGGGATTTTGCCTTTGTGTGTGCATCCACCTTAAGTGATCGCTCGCTCGAGGATGCCTGCTCGTATAGCGATCACGTCGGCCACGGCGACATTTGATATCATTTGACAAGACACGAAAAAGCAAGATATCGGGTACGTCTTATATGCATAAAATTTCGTACATGCTTGGATTCCATTTCAGAAAGTTTGTTTCGCCTGATGGTGCTCCTCTTAAATCTGCTCCTATGCTGAAGGAGCTGGGGCTGCGGCTGGCGCGTGAAAATGCACGCCGCCTGCAACCCGCGACAAGCTTCACACGAAAAATAGTATTGGCCGATCATGGGAGCAATAATAAAGCTAATGTACGTGTGGCCATTACTCATCGCAACCAGTGCATTCCTTTAACATCAACGGCCTATATATATATATATATATATATATATATATATATATATAGGCCGTTAGCACGCCCGCCTCGGCTGCGGGAGGCTGTGGGTTCGATTCCCACCGCCACCGGGCACCCACTGGTTCAAAAGGCTACAAGCGTACCCCGGCCTGGCGTTCGGCTTTTTTCAGGGGTGATACGCTTGGGAAACGAGCCTGCGCCCTGAATTCCCGTCGAAACCAACGTGAGCACGGAAAAAAAGTGGTGTCTGGGCCGCTCCCATGGCGGTCATTTCCCATGTGGCGCCCCAAGCACCTATTGAGGTGGGGGCACCTTCGGGTTGTGGTCAAACACCCCTTTCCAAGCGTTCAGGTCCCATAATGGCCGAGCACCAGGCCGGGAGCGCGCTTGTACCTATTTTACCTATAGGTACCCGGCGGCAGCACTTGCCTCCCACAGCCGCGGCGGATGCTCGTCTACAAGGCCGTCTGTGGTTGGACAAGAGGCGCCCAGAGCCAAGATCTGAAATCTCTATTGGGCCCTCTTTCGAGATGTGGACCTTCACGACAGCCGAGCACCAGGCCAGGGGACATCTCTACCCATGAGAAAAAACCAGTGGGTTCCCGGCGGCACCGGGATTTGAACTCGGTACCTCCCGGGAGCATACGAGGCGGAGGCTCTGCCGATTGGCCATCGCTGCGGTATATATATATATATATATATATATATATATATATATATATATATATATATATATAGTTAGAACGCATCGGTTTCGAGCTGCCACCCAAGATACGACAGAAAGATGGAGCGAAGACGGGTTAGCTGCGATGCCTACGCTAACTGCGGAAAATAAGACATATTGAGCAATGCGAAAAGGGATGCCACCAGAAAATTGCATGAACCGAAAAGGCACCGCAATGTGCGAGAATGAGCGTCGGCAACGTGCGCGGCACACGATGAAGATACCATGGCAAGCATGACCGAGAGCGCAGCGCGCTGTTCACATCCGAGAAGCATTCACGGAACACAAACAAAAGAAAGCTTTAAATGGTTCGCCGCCGCTCGTATACGGCACCGCCTCGCAGGGCGGAACGGTGCGTTAGAATCCTAGTAAGATAACCCTAGAAGTAATGCAATCAGTGATCCACGTACAGCGCCGACATCGGGAATCGCTCCGACAAGTACGCGAGTCCAAGAGCACGCCGGCCGGGGGCGGCGCGCGCTAGCCTTCGGCGCAAGCTGAGCGAGGTAAAACTCATCAAGCGCCCGCGTTGCAATCCAAGTCCCCACAAAGATGGCGGCGAGCGCTCATCGCCTCTTTTTGTCGTCTCCCAGCCAGAGAACTTCCAGACAGCTGCGAGAACAAAACCGTCCTGGCTGGTTATGGCAGCCCGCGGGTAGCCAGAAGCTTCCAGCCCGAGTAAAACGAACGCGCGGCGGGTAGCCACTGCCAGAAGTGGAAAATTGAAGAAGCCCGGTCTGATCCAATCAGGAACGCAGGCGCAAGATCGGACCATAAATGGGCACAACCGTGAACTGCAAACACCCGGCGCCAACCTGTCGCGTGCAGACGGCGAGAAGGGGTGAGCGTCCCAAGGAAGAGTAGGCGCCACTGGTACACGCACGCACGCACACACACATCTCGCCTACGTGACTTCCAACCAGCGACTCTTCCAACGATCATGTCTCGCTGACTCGTCGGCGCCTCCCTAAAGCCGAGGAGCCTTACTTACGCCTCCCGGCAGTGATGTTCCGTGCAGGGAATTTTCCCTTTTTCAGGGAATTTTCAGCCGTCATTTTGGATAAAAGGGAAAAAGGTAATCTTCGCAATATTGCAGGGAATTTCGGGAATGGTGAAATTCCTCCATAATGTCCAAAACATAGCGACACGATGCGCTTTCGGATTCTGCAATTGTTTCCGGCGCATGCAGCAGGCAAAAGCATAGCCTTTGAGATTCGTTATTGTTACTTATATAAAGCGATTTCTTGTTTACTTTGCGTGTTTGATTCGGAACCAACATTTCCACAACGTATTCACAGCACATGGGCTCCGAGATTGCTACGTGACATCGTAGTGGAAGAGCTTATTGTTTCGTTATGAATGGGCAACAAGCCACAAGCATCCAATCCAAAGAATAATCAAAATAGGAGCAGAGGAGCGGCAATCGGATGTTTATTTGAACGTTTTGCTTGCGTCAGTTGTTTTGTCATAAACTATGGGCTCCGATGACAGCATGGATGACGGCTCCGGACCATCAAATCCTAAACAGGCAAAGCAAACGAGAAAAAAATTCGTGAAGTTGTTTCGCTCGGAGTGGCTCAGCATGCCGGAATTTAAAGGATGGCTTGTAGAGCACACGACTACCGGGGCGAAGTGCAAAGCCTGTGGCGTGACAATCAAGTGCGGTAAGAGCGATCTTCTGAAGCATGCTAAAACCACGAAACACCTGGCAGCAATAAGATATAATTCGTTAGTGCAGGGAAAAATCCGGGGATTTTTTTAGACATATGCAGGGAAAAATGCCCGAAATAGGGAATTTTCATGTCTCGGAAAGGGAATTTTTGGGCGCAGTACGGAACATCACTGCCTCCCGGCCTTTTGGCGCCCGCCGTCTGCAAAGGTCTTCACGTACGTGATTTTGTCTCTGCGCTTTGCGCTCCCGCTAACGGTTTCGACACAAGCGAAGCGTAATATTAGCGATGGTGGAAATAAATGCACATGATGACATTGATGAGTAGTTTCTGTGAACAATTTTTTTTAACTGTATCGCGATTTTGGTTGAATAATCCGATCGCATCATGGCGCATCCTGCCATTGCATTTTTCGTGATTTCTATTTTTTTACTCATATCAAGCTTATTGCTAGTAATAATTTCATGCTTTAATTCTGCTGGTGGTTTAGTGTCTTCTCTTCCATTGCATAAATTGATTGCAACTCCCTCCCTGCAACTATCTCCTCAGACATCGGCAGTTTTCATGAAAAATAATAATAATCATCTAAGCGCTACGCGACTTCCGTTAGTCCGCTTGAGCGCGTTAATCCGCGCTCTTTTCGCTGCAGGAAACTAAATATTTTTTCACCCTTGGCCCGCCTAAGAACGAGAAGGATTCTGTGGAAGAACCATTCGCACAATAAATGCCGAGAACACGACACAACTGTATAGGCACCCTGCAATGCAGTTGGAAGAACAGGGCGCGCCATCTGGCGACCCCACCAAGAAGCTTGAAGGCGTTCGCGCGCGTGGGCCTTTCTTCGCTGCCATAGGTGGTTTGTCCACCATAGGAGGTTTGTCCTTCGTGGCAGCTTTCGTGGTTCTTGCAACATGCTGTAAAGATTTAATCATAGGCATGAATTTTCGAATACGACTTCGTAATCTACATCCCGGACCGATTGGTTACGTTTCACAGGACTTCGGATTTAATTCCCTGCTTATCGCCGAAACGCAAAGCCTGTCGTCTAATTGAAAACGACGTGGTCGTCCCACCTCCGTCATGTTTCGGTGGCATGTGACGTACCGTTTGATTGTGGAGGAGTTGCAGACCAAGTAACCCCCTTATTTATACTCACGGTATCACCGTTGCACGAGGAATCGTAAATGTCACCGATGGGCGCACGAACCTGTTGTTGACCAATTTTGGCACAGAGCGACTGCACCTACCCAAGGGCACGGCTGTGGCCTATTTTAACGATATCGCGGATGTTCGTGGGTGCTTTTCAGTACTAGAAGAAGCGCATGCGCAAGACCCAGCACCACTGCTTGACGTAAACACTGCTTTACCGCAACACGAGCGAGAACGACTTCTTGCGCTACTGGCCGAGTTCCACGACTGGTTTTCGTCGACGTCAAGAGTCGGTCGGACGCCCCTAACCAAGCACCGCATAATCACAGAGGACGAAGCGAGACCGATTCACCAAAACCCTTATCGTGTGGCCCCAAAAGAACGTGAATCGATACAGCAGCAGGTAAACCAAATGCTTGAAGACGATGTCATTCAGCCTTCCAAGAGCCCCTGGGCATCACCTGTAGTTTTGGTAAAGAAGGACGGCAGCTTGCGGTTTTGTGTGGATTATCGAAAGATAAATCAGGTGACAAAGAAGACGTGTATCCGCTTCCCCGCATAATTGATAGGCTTCGAAACGCTCGTTACTTCTCTTCAATGGACTTAAAAAGCGGGTATTGGCAAATTGAAGTAGACCCGAGAGACCGTGAGAAAACCGTTTTTATCACGCTAGATGGACTATACGAATTTAACGTCTTTCCTTTCGGCTTGTGCTTTGCACCTGCTGCTTTTCAACGGCTTATGGATACCGTGCTTTCGGGGATGAAGTGGAAAACCTGCTTAGTCTATCTCGACGACGTCATAGTGTTTTCCGCAACGTTGAAAGAGCACCTTGAACGGCTCGAAGCAGTTCTGCAGTCTATACGGTCCGCCGGCCTCACCCTAAAGCCTGAGAAATGCCACTTTTGCTTTGAGAAGCTTGAGTTCCTTGGCCATGTCGTCAGCCACGCGGACCTCCGCCCGGATCCTAAAAAAGTTGCCGCTATCGCACAGTTCCCTGTGCCTTCAGATAAAAAGGCTGTCAGGCGCTTTCTCGGCCTCTGCGCATATTATCAGTGGTTTATTGCAGACTTTGTTCGCATTGCGTCGCCGTTAACTCGCCTCACGAAAGATGACGTTGCGTTTGTATGGGGGCGACGAACAGCAAGCTGCATTTCATGATTTGCGGAACCGTTTACAAACGCCCCCTGTGCTTGCCCACTTTGACGAGACAGCTCCAACAACGTTTCACACCGATGCCAGCAATGTTGGTCTCGGAGCTGTGCTTGTGCAGTGCCAGGAGGGCACAGAAACGAGAAGAAAGGGAACCGAGGGGCCCGATTTTTATTAATCATGTCATAAGAAGGCAACAAACAATGACACTGTAGCGAAGCATACGAACGCCATAGTGGGTCATGCTCTCCAGCCCTTTCTAGTGGGTCGATCCCTCCTGCGCTCTCCTCGAGCAACGCCGCTCGTGCTGAGATCTCGGGCCTTGAACTAACGGTCGGTCCAAAAGGCTGGTGCCTAATAAACGCCTTTACAAGTGGTGGAGAGTGCTTCTGCCTTCAGCGTGAATCCTGGAGCTTCGATCCCGTACCCTTCGCTCAACCATGCCAGAAGACGCGTTCCAGCAAGTTCCACCTACCCCATCCCAGCAAGCGCCTCCTCAGTCTGTCATGTGCTCTGGTGTGCCTCGCCACAGGGATCCTGCCATCTTCAGCGGCGCGGATGAAACCGACGTGGAGGATTGGCTGACAACGTATGAGAGGGTCAGCCGTCACAACAAATGGGACGACCCCGCAAAGCTAAGCAATGTTATCTTCTATCTCGCGGGTGTCGCCAGTCTCTGGTACAGCAACCATGAGACCGATTTTCCGACGTGGTCCTCGTTCAAGAATTCTTTGGTGGCGGTGTTTGGTCGCCCTGCGGTGCGCAAGCTCCGAGCGGAATCGCGTTTGCGAGAACGTGCACAGCAGCCGGGTGAATCATTTACCAGCTACATCGAAGATGTTCTGTACTTGTGCAAAAGAGTCAACGCGACGATGTAGGAATCCGACAAAATACGAAATGTTATGAAAGGGATCGAAGACGATGCGTTCCACATGCTACTTGCGAAAAATCCTCAGTCCGTGTCCGACATCGTTACTCTCTGCCAAAGCTACGAGGAGCTACGACGGCAGCGCTCGTTGACACGTCGCCCTTCATCGCGTGACGAACACATTGCTGGTTTGACCGACCAGTCCGCACTGCTTACAGAAATGAAAGCGTTCGTTCGGGAGGAAGTTGCACGCCAGCTCTCCTTGCTATCCTTCACTCAACCACCCCATGTGCAACAGCCCGCAACGAATGTTATGCCCACGCTCCGTCGCGTGATCGAGCAGGAAATCGCCGAGGTCTTGCCAGACCAGCATCACCATCGTCCTGAGGCCGCTCCACTAAGCTACGCCGATGTCGTCGCGACACCCACACATGTTCCGACGGCTGCACCACTCAGCTACGCTAAAGTCGTCGCGAGGTCTCAACCACTCTCTCCGAGTGTGCCTCTCCGTTATGGCGACGTTGCGGCTAGGCCCCGACCGCAGCCCGCCATGCCGTCATACCAGCATCCGCCCAGTACAACGCGACCTCTTACATGGATGGGACCTGCCCCAGCGCACCGATGGCATACTTTCGACAACCGGCCGATATGCTTTGCGTGCGGCTATGCCGGTCACGTCGCTCGTTATTGTTATCGCGCTCAGCCGCCTAGCGCCGCATCATCCGTGACAAGCCAGTTCAACGTCCATATTACGAACCCCATTCGGCTATGTCACCGACTTCGCGCCCGACGCCAACTACCCGCCGTTCACCATCTCCACGCCGTCGCTCAGTGTCGCCGATGCGACCCCGTCCCGTAACTCGGCACGAGGAAAACTAATCGTCGCAGCCCAAGAGGCAAGGGCTGCGGCGCCGTCGAAACGTGAAAGTCCTCAACGCAGTCCTTCAAATGTGATCGAAGTGTTTGTTGACGGTGTTCGCGCATCTGCAGTCGTGGACACTGGAGCCGCCGTATGTGTTATGGACGCTAAGCTTTGCCGCCTACTTCGGAAAGTCACGACGCCCCTTTCTGGACTGTCCCTCCGCACAGCCAGTGCTCAGCATATCCACGCCTTAGCGGCTTGCACTGCTCGTGTTGTTATAGACGACGTTCTGTACGCCATAGAATTCATAATCCTCACCTCGTGTTCTCACGACGTTATCCTCGGCTGGGATTTCCTCTCGCGCCACAATGCCGTTATCAATTGCGCACGGGCCGAGATGGAACTCTCGCCACTGTTAGACTTGCCGATCACCGACAATACTTCCCTGTCGAGCAAGCTAATTGTCCACGACGACACCTACGTTCCTCCCTGCGCGTCAACAGTCGTGCCCATGTACTGCAGCGGAATCTCAGAAGCTGTTGCGCTGCTGTCTCCATCTGACCGATTCCTTACTCGGACAGGCCTGCTGCTACCTTTTGCGACAGTGGACATCAAGCAGGGCTACAGCACCATTTTCGTTTGCAACCCGTTCCCATACCCTGTCATGCTGCTCCGAGGGGAATTTCTAGGCAATGTCGAAGCAATTGAAGACGTGCAAGTTATGGACGTGCCCGATGACAATTACTGCGCTAGTTCTAGTGCGTTTACCGCTATTTCTGCCTGTGAGGGACCGTCCAGTGATGTGTTTGATTCTTCCATTGCCGATGACCTTACGCCGGTCCAGCGATCTCAACTTGTGTGCCTCTTGGAAGAATTTCGTTCTTTTTTCGATGTCGGGCAATCTTCCCTAGGCCGGACATCAGCTCTTACTCACCGCATCGACACTGGCTCACAACCGCCATTGCAGCAACGCCCGTATCGTGTATCTCCTGCAGAGCGCCGTGTAATCAACGAACAAGTCGACGACATGCTTCGCCGCGAAGTGATACGACCTTCCAACAGTCCATGGGCATCCCCTGTGGTCCTCGTTACGAAGAAAGATGGTTCTGTGCGGTTCTGTGTCGACTACCGGCGCCTAAACAAGATCACACACAAGGACGTCTACCCTCTCCCACGCATAGACGACGCCATTGACAGTCTACAAGGCGCAGAATTATTTTCATCTTTAGATCTGCGCTCAGGGTATTGGCAAGTACCCATGGCTGACGCCGATCGGACAAAGACAGCTTTTGTAACACCCGATGGCTTATACGAATTTAACGTAACGCCTTTTGGGCTTTGTAATGCGCCCGCAACATTTGAGCGCATGATGGACACCGTTTTGCGTGGCTTGAAGTGGCACACATGCTTGTGCTACCTTGATGATGTTGTTGTTTTTGCGCTGGACTTCACAACGCACCTTCAATGCCTACGGTGTGTCTTGACGTGCTTAACAAACGCCGGCCTACAACTAAACCTCAAGAAGTGCCGATTTGCAGCTCGGCAGCTGACGATCCTCGGTTACGTCGTATCCAAGGATGGGATACTCCCCGATCCAGGCAAGCTTCGGGCCGTCGCTGAATTCCCTAAGCCAACATCCGTCAAAGAATTGCGCAGTTTCATAGGTCTGTGTTCTTACTTCAGACGCTTTATTCGCAATTTCTCCGCCATCATCTCACCCCTGACGAAACTGCTTGCACGCAACGGGCCCCTCACTTCGTGGTCGTCCAAGTGCGACGAGGCCTTCACAAAGCTGCGTCATCTGCTTACCTCCCCGCCAATTTTGCGCCACTACGATCCGACAGCTCCTACTGAGGTGCATACAGATGCGAGCGGGGTTGGCCTCGGCGCTGTTCTTGCCCAACGCAATCAAGGGTTTCGAGAATATGTCGTCGCCTATGCAAGTCGCACGCTTACGAAAGCTGAGACAAATTATAGTGTGACAGAAAAAGAATGCTTAGCCATCATCTGGGCTCTGACTAAGTTCCGACCTTATTTATATGGCCGTCCGTTTGACGTCGTCACGGACCACCATGCACTATGTTGGCTGTCGTCCTTGAAGGACCCTTCTGGCCGTCTTGCTCGATGGGCACTTCGCTTGCAGGACTACGATATCCGCGTGCTGTACCGCACCGGACGCCAGCATTCTGACGCCGACGCCCTCTCGCGCTCTCCGTTGCCTGACAATACCTGCTCTTCCCTATCCGAGATTATTGTTTCTTCGCTCGACCTTAACACCATCGCTTCTGAGCAGCGCAAGGACCATTCGATTGCCTCCCTTCTAGACTTGCTTTATGGTTCGTCGGCCCAACCAAGCACTCGCACGTTGCGTCGCCAAGCACGCCACTTCGCCATTCGCGACAACCTGCTTCACCGACGCAATTATAACCCCGACGGATGCCTGTGGTTGTTAGTGGTACCCCGCAGTCTGCGTTCCGAAGTATGCGCAGCTTTCCACGCTGATCCACAGTGTGCGCACTGCGGTGTTTTCAAGGCTTACCAGCGTCTTCAACAGCGGTATTACTGGCGCGGGATGTACAGCTACGTTCTCAAGTTCGTTCGCTCTTGTCCCGATTGCCAGCGCCGGAAATCTTCGCCCCGCCTCTCGCGGGCCGGTCTGCAACCTTTACCTTGCCCTACCCGGCCGTTTGGACGTGTCGGCATCGATTTGTATGGGCCCCTTCCACTGACGTCGGCTGGAAATCGCTGGGCCATTGTGGCTGTCGACCACCTGACGCGATACGCCGAAACTGCCGCCCTACCGGCAGCTACAGCGCGCGATGTTGCCTCCTTCTTGCTTCGACGATTCATCCTGCGACATGGGCCACCCCAGGAACTGCTTAGTGATCGCGGACGTGTCTTCCTGTCTGAAGTTGTTGAAGCCATTCTCAAGGAGTGCCACGTTGTTCATCGCACAACTGCGGCGTACCACCCCCAAACCAATGGCCTTACCGAACGCTTCAACCGTACCCTCGGGGACATGCTTGCTATGTACGTCGCCTCCGACCATACTAATTGGGACGCCATTCTGCCCTTCGTCACTTACGCCTATAACACCGCTACTCAGAGCACCACTGGCTTTTCACCTTTATTCCTACTGTACGGTCGGCACCCATCGCACACCATCGACACCATTCTACCGTACCGGCCGGATGCATCCGAATGTGCGCCCATTTCTGACACGGCAAGACATGCCGAAGAGTGCCGCGATATCGCACGGGTCTGTACATCCAGTGACCAAGAGCGCCAGAAGAGCCCACACGGTGACACCACTTCTGCACCCAATTTCCTTCCTGGCGCGCTTGTGTGGCTCTCGGTTCCTTCCGCTACACCTGGTCTCTCATCCAAACTAGTGCCCAAGTATGAAGGCCCCTACCGTATCGTCGAACGCGCATCTCCCGTAAATTACGTGATCGAACCAGTTGAACCTTCTACGGACATGCGCCGTCGTGGACGCGACATTGTCAACGTCGAGCGCCTCAAGACCTACTATGACCCACTCATCGTGACCAGCTGTTAGGTCGCCCGACGGCTCCCTTTTCGCTCCCGGGGGTGATTGTAGCGAAGGATACGAACGCCATAGTGGGTCATGCTCTCCAGCCCTTTCTAGTGGGTCGATCCCTCCTGCGCTCTCCTCGAGCAACGCCGCTCGTGCTGAGATCTCGGGCCTTGAACTAATGGTCGGTCCGAAAGGCTGGTGCCTAATAAACGCCTTTACAACACCAAGGACAACATAGGGGAAATTACTTGTACTTTACTAATTGAATTAAAGAAATGATAAATTAATGGAGATGAAAATGGATGAAAAAACAACTGTCCGCAGGTGGGGAACGAACCCACGTCTTCGCATTACGCGTGCGATGCTCTCACCATTGAGCTACCGCGGGCATCCACTTTCTGGGGTATTTATGTTTTACAACTAGAACTAACCCTGGGAGTGTTAGCCAGCGCCACCACTCACAAACGTAGGGGCGGATGTGGAACATCCTTTCTGCCTTCTTATGATATGATTAATAAAAATCGAGCCCCTCGGTTCCCTTTCTCCTCGTTCAATACATAAGAGGGTCCCGAATCCGGCAACATTGATGCCTTCAGGTAGTATATGTGGTTTATTGACCAGTTACCATCACCCAAAAAAATCACGTGCTTGTGAAGCTGCGGCAGAAAGGATGCGGCAGAAAGGAGCGGTACTCACTCCTAAGTACCGACGTTCCGGAGAAGTCCTTTCTTTGGAGGTTAGCTATGCAGCGCTGGTGGATGAATGATCTTTTTTTATCCTCGAGGAAAGCCGTGCATCAAGAAGGGCCGACAAAACAGGCAGGTTCATATGTAGCAGTGGCGACATGGGTTGATTTCATTCCTAATATGCGAATCACTATGTTTGCACCTAACTACCGCACACGTCTTCACCTTATCGTTGCACATTTTTCAGCATGAATTGGGCACAGTGCATTAGCGAACACCCAGTTGCATTACCGACAGCTGATCGCACACTAGCAAGGCGGTAGAAGCAGTAATGGTTTCGTATTCGTGCGCATTCGCTGAGGCAACGTAACATCATCATCATTTATTGTTCCCTTAAAGGCCCCTGCTTGGGGTATTACATAAGGGGGGGGGGGAGTACAGATGCAAAATACACTAAAGCTGGTCAGTGATCAAAATATAAAAGCGGGGAAAACACATGAGAAGTCATCAGTTAATAAAAAGCTGTTGAAAAAAAAAACAGGATAGACATGGTTTAACAAGGGTAATTATGACCTACTAGAAAAAGCATATTATACACAGTATAAACACGGCGGAGCGAAATACATTTCAAGAACAGTTGGTACAGAGGATCAAAATTTAAAAAAGCATGATTGAAACAAACGAACAGAAAGAAAGGCGAGCTGTAGTTAATACAAGGATTACATAGGTTGTGTGTGGCGCCGCCGAAAGCGCCATCTCGTTTCTCTAGAGCGAACTGCTGCGCGAGAAGGGTCAATAACCAATTACACCATCACATCTTAATAGTCATCAATGTAAATACATAATTCTCACCATAGTACAGCTTCGCTGGTCTTCCATCGCCACCCCAGTGGAATCAAGGGCTGACAGTTTTTTTCTTTTAAACCGCCTTGGCCGCTGCCAAGGAGGCGAGCGCCATCTGGATGGCGTTTATTCAATGATCAACCTACTGGGGCGCGCCCAGGGCCCGCACACTAGCTAGTTCACCAAATGGCCACAGAAGGCGAAAAAATCGCTGCTATCAAAACAAGCATAGTACATCCCCTCGATTGCTGCGTGAGTTCAACAGCTCCCGCTAGAGGTGCCATAATAAGCGCAATTGTAACCTACAAACTTTCTCCCGCGCTCATCGAAGGGTTTTACTACATAACAAAGAGTACAAAATTATTATTCTTAATTAGAGATTGTACTATTGAGTACCAACTCTGTTCCTTTTTTGCCATTATAAACGCAAAATAACGTTCATCATCATCGATCTCATCATTCATCATCATCGATCATCATCATCAACAAAATCTGATAGACAAAATGAAGTGTACAGCCTCGGAAGGACCTGACGGAATTCGGCCGGAGCCGATTAAATATGTTTCGGGCGAAATAAGTGTCGTTCTAGCTTACATTGTCAATTTGTCAATATCTTCAGGGATTTTCCCTGATGCGCTAAAAACCGCTCGAATAACACCAATCCATAAAGGTGGTGCGAAAGATCAAGTCTCAAATTACCGGCCAATATCGGTCTTAAATATATTTTCAAAACTTTTTGAAAGTGTCGTGGTTGACAGGTTGTGGTCTTTCTTGACCAAACATAACGTAATCTCTAAGTACCAATATGGTTTCCAAAAAAATAGGTCAGCAGAGCAAGCCCTTCTAGATATCAAAGATAAAATAATTGAGAACATTGAAAAACAGAAGGTTACACTTGGTCTTTTTTTAGATTTTCGGAAGGCTTTCGACTCGATTGATCATAAAATATTATTACATAAATTAGAAATATACGGGGTACGTGGCGTCGCTAATGATTTAATAAGAAGTTATTTAACAAATCGAAACCAATTTGTTCAGATAAATTCTGTTGCCTCTGACATTTTACCTATAAAGCAGGGTGTACCTCAGGTCTCGAAACTGGGCCCACTATTGTTCTTAATTTATGTAAACGATATTGTACGAATACCTGACTCACCCGACTTGGCAATGTATGCCGATGATACCAACGTATTTTTTACATCCAATGACACTTCCGAACTTACTAATATTGTTAACGCGTATCTAAATCGCTTGTCAGTTTGGCTGAGAGAGAATAGTCTAGAATTAAATACTACAAAGACCACTTACATTTTATTCAGAGCTCGTAACAAGAACATACCCAATGAGATTAACATTTATTTCAATGAAACGGCTATTAACCAAGTCCAGGAACAAAAATTCTTAGGCGTATGGTTTGATGAACATTTATCCTGGGGTTCACATATAAGGATGCTTTGCAATGACCTGTGTAAATCTGTCGGTATCATTAATAGAATAAAACATCTAATTCCGCTTCGGCTCAAACAACAGTTATACAATGCTCTTTGTTACTCTAAACTATGCTACGGGGTCTTCGTATGGGGTACAACTTCAAAAACAAACTACAACAAATTAATTCTTTTACAGAAACGAATCCTTCGTATGTACTGCAATCACCATGGCCGTTTCATAGACCTTGAAACAGCTCCATTATTTCAGCGCTACTCCCTTCTTCGAGCAGACAGAATATACTATAAGAAGCTTCTGGTCACCATACATAAACAAAAATTATTCATCAAAACGAACAATGATGAAATATCTCGTTACCCTCTACGCCGGAAAACCAGGCACATTCCAGAAACAAGAACAAATTATGGAAAACAAACATTCTTATATCAAACGACAGAAATATTGAACAAGGTAGGAGAAATGTTAAATTTTAGCGCTTGTGAAAGCTCGTTCAAAAAAGAGCTTAGTGCATTATTACTCGCCGAAGAAATTGCTTTCACTTGTTATTGATATTTGGTTTCTTTCACATCTGTACGTATGCATGTATGACATAAAAAGTTCATATAGTTACCATTTGTGCTAATGCTTTTTTTTGTTTACTCAATACAATGAAGAAATGTATGTTATCACCGCTGTTGTAACTGTGGGGGCTGGGACCTCTGTCAGGCCTCTGTGTCTTTAGTCCCAGTCTCCCCTCGTTTGAACGAGAAAAATAAAGTTCATTCATTCATCTCCCACGTGACCTCTGGCCTGGATTTAAAAATTTTGCCGGTATTTTCGCGTACACGGCAAGCACGGATTCATTGGTTCGTACACTTATGCTCGTTGCTTATTTTGTGCTAAAACCAGTTTATCGCGCTTCGACACCTCGCGTTATTTAACTTGGGGTGAAGTGACGGGTTTGCGAGAGGAGATGTAAGCCCGAAAGCTAGGTTTCGGTCGTGCGCCAAGCGGAACAAGTCTGCATCAAAACGGGAGCCGGATTCAGCTGCGACTGAGGACGGCAATGGGCGTCTTGCGCTGGAGTTTGAGGTATAGTAGCGGCGCCTGGTGGCGGCAAAAAACGTCATCTGGGTAGTACCAGCTTGGATAGTATTGAGCCCTGGCTTTGGCGAAGTACGTTTCTAGCCCGCGTTTTGCGTCGATTCGCATTTATTTCTGCCCTGTTTCGAATGCGAAAAGGCTCGTCACTTCTCACAGACCATAGCGACCAGGCTGCGAGCTGGCCGCAGCCTATAGTTTTACGAAAACGGACTCTCCGTGTGCCGTGGGACGTAATGCTGGAAGCAGAAGACATCGGCGACGCCGATCCGGAGAGACCTAGCTCACCCTCGAAAAAGCGTCTCCGTCGTTACTGCTGCGTCGTGGGCTGCCATGAACAAGAAGGCCTGAATCCCAACATCTGATTATACCAAAAGAACTTCTTCTTGGGCAAGTTGGTGCTGATATTTCCTAGGTGATTGAGACAGTGATTGGCGCTTCACTGTCTCTTCTCTTCTGTCCCTTTTCAAAAAATGCATTTCGCGCCACAGACAAGTTCATCTGATTATACCGTTTTCCTTCAAGGCCTCGCGCTGCGGAGCGTCGGGCGCGCTGCATGGTTAACTGCAATTCGTCGCGCTGGGTAAGCGAAATGGAAGACCGACATAGCAGCAGGCATGGCTGGTGATTCACGATTCGAGACCCGGCCACAGCGACAATTCGACCGGTGCGAAGTGGTGAAGTGACCAGGTGTGTGCAAATGACCAAAAATGGTCGGGCTGATTCGGTGACAATTCACTACCCCACTACGAGCAGCACAGGTTAGAGAGTTGATCGAATGTGCTCATGCATCCTTGACCTCAAGCCAGCACGTTGAGGCAGCACAGCAACGTAGTATTGATTACAGCACATCGATGTTCGAGCGCTGTCATTAGAAGCTACATCAAGCGAGCAGCGCACGAGCTCGCGCTGCAGCGCGATTGGCACGTACGTATACGTTACTGCGAGCTTAATTATCAATTCCTAGACAGATGGCCGCTACTACAGCGCAGGCATAACTACTTGTCTAGTGGCATGCAGTCAACAAAGATTGCAGGAGACCCGCCGTTTCGCGGCATGTCGAAAGACCGCTGCCGTTGCGGCGCGCACCGTCGTGCGCTCGAGCAGTTTTGTACACATGTCTGCTTATCGCTGCTGTGAATTCATTTATAGAAAGCATTTCCTCGCGTTTGTGCGCCTGAATCTAGCAGCGTGCAAACCTTACCTGAAGTTCAACTTCGCACGTGCGTGACTCGCTTCACTTGCGATTGACACCGTGCGAAAACTTCGCCGCTTATTTCTTGAACGACGTACACGTATTCGGCGTTGCATAATTTCTTGCCTTTACGCAGCATGCCACCCATGGAAAAATCTTCGGCGCCCGATATTCGCTGCAAGCCGTGGTACAACACAACCGAAAGTGGCGGGTAAACGTGCTTCCCGAAGCAGACGACGGAGCTTGGTACTACCCAGTTTCGGATTAAGGGCGCTTTTTAGCACCATTTCTGCAGCGCCCCCTGGGCAACGCAAGAGCCCCATACCGGTAAGTGGTTTAACATCGCTGCTTCTTGAATTGTTATGCAATATTTGTCTCATTAACTTACAGGCGGAGACAAGTTAACAAACTAGATCATGCATTACATATGGACAGTCAGGAACCTCCGTTGCTGTTTCCCAAATAAATCATTAGTTGCGAGGCCTTCGTTACGCAAACACAATCACGAACAAAAGAGAGCGAGATCGGAACGCAAGTAGCATTGTTCATCTCGATGTATCCGTGGCCGTAGGCGACTGAGTAGCCTTGTCAATGTATATACATATATATCCCTTTCTTCTTGTTCATATATATATATATATATATATATATATATATATATATATATTGTTAAGACAAAGATGCTCGCTAGGGCTTGAGCGCTCGGACCGCGAGCGAAGAAGAAGAAGTAAACCAGGCGTTCTGGCGGAAGGCCGATTGTCTGTGCTTCCATTCATTACAATGGCGCAGCCTCTGCTCGACGACCCGTCCTCGTCCACCGTGTTGCGGAGCGGGCACGTCCTCCGGCATCTTGCGGCGCCTGCTCCAGCGCCGGCCGCCCCGTTCGGACTCGGCGCCCACGGTTCCTCGGCCTCGCATCTCGTCGGTACCGTGAGCCTCGTACCTACTCCTCAGGTCATGGATTCACGTCCCGTCTCTATGTAAACCACTTTGCCGCCAAGGGACGCTGTACACGCTCCCTCGGACGCGGATTCCGCTGCCGCGACTCCAGCGCCTACTGCGTCGTCGGTGGACGCTGTTCGTAACCCCTCGACTACGGCCTCCAGCGAGATCACTACATTCACACAGGCCGTAGCAGCACTGTCCAAGCGCCTGGAGGATATCACGGTATCCGTCACTACAGCCCTTGCAGGTAGCGCACTTCACCATCGCCCCTGGAAGTTCGAGAGTTTCGTGGCTTCGAGGATGATTCAACGTTGTGGGTACACGCAATTAATTCATTGGCACGTAGACACGCCTGGCCGGAAGACGTGACGATGTTGCTCGCCGAAAGCCGGCTTCATGATGCCGCCAAGGCGTGGCACAGATATGACGGCTCTGCGTACTCTTCCTGGGCCGAATGGAGTGCGGCTTTAGTGACCGCTTTCAGCCCTTCATCCTATGACGATCGCTTCATGCGCATGCTGCCATCCTCTCTGCTCAGCCTCCAGAGACGTCACCCTATGTTTTCGCTCGAAAGGCAGCTGAACTGCAGCAGACCACTCGCCGTCGTATTCCTGTGGGTATGCCGGAGGATGCACTTACACCGCCCGCGTCTACACGACGCGGCTGCTTCTTTTGCGGTCGTAATGGTCACAATGCCAAGGATTGCCCTCAGTCGACTAAGACCCGGATCCATTATCAGGCCTGCCAGTCTCCCCTGTTACCGGTCTTTGTGGAAGGGATATGCGACCTGCTGGCGCTTGTGGATACCGGTGCTGCGAGGACGGCGCTACACCAACGTCATGCTCCTGACACCATCCGCCCATGGACGCAACCCCCGGTCTACGGACTGGGAGGCTGCGCTATGCCAGTGGGCATGCTCGACATTCATGTCCGGACGTCTGCCGGGACAAAATTTCTCTCAGCAATTCCTGTTTTCGAAGACCTCCCTGCCGTCATGATTCTGGGGACGAAATTCTTGCTGTGCGACGACATTCGCATCACCATCGACCACGGTCGTGTTGAGCTCTGCCCTTCTAAACCCTGGCCCATGACACCAAGGCCACTTCTACGCCAGTCCCGACACCGACAGGTGAGCCTGAAAATTCGCATCACCATTGACCACGGTCGTGTTGAGCTCTGCCCTTCTAAACCCTGGCCCATGACACCAAGGCCACTTCTACGCCAGTCCCGACACCGACAGGTGAGCCTGAAAATTCGCCTACCTTGCCCTCGGTACTCGCTCGCCACACTTCATTGTTCGCCCAAAGCACGGCCAACCTCCCAGGCACTAATTTGTTGGTGCATCGTATACCCACGGGGAACCACTCGCCGATATGTGTGCCACTGAGGAGGTATGCTGAAAGGGAGCGCACCGTGATCGCGGAACACGTGCGTGAAATGCTCGACGCGGGCATCATTCGGCCCTCTTCAAGCCCGTGGTCAGCGCCTGTCGTGCTTGTTCGGATAAAGAATGGTTCTTTAAGATTTTGAGTAGATTACAGGCAGCTCAACAAGTGTACGACGCCCGACGCGTACCCGCTACCTCGAATTGATGACGCTATTGATACGGTCCGTCATTCCAAGTTCTTTTCATCGCTTGATTTACGCGCGGGATACTGGCAGATCAACGTCGCGGAAGACGATAAGTGCAAGACTGCCTTTCGGACTCATTCAGGCTTGTACGAGTTTAACCGCATGCCGTTTGGGTTGCGCACGGCTCCTAGTACCTCTCAGTGCGCCATGAATTGTGTGCTAGGACCTCTTAAAAACCAAGCTTGTGTCGTATATCTGGACGACATCCTAGTCGTTGGCGCAACGCAAGAACAACATCTGCGCAATTTGGAGGAAGTTCTACACAGGCTCTATGAGGCGGGGTTTCGGTTGAACCGCAACTCTCCAAGATCTCCTACCTAGGCCATACTATCTCTCCAAACGGCATCCAGCCGCTCCCGGAGCACATTGCTGCTGTGGCGGAATATCCTACACCAACTTGCCTGAAACAAGTTCAGTCGTTTGAGGGTATGGCTTCGTATTTGCGCAGATTTATTCCCCACTTCGCGTTGGCTGCCGCTCCCCTGACCGATTTACTTAAAAAGGGAACTTGTTTTGAATGGGGCGCCCCACAAGAAATCACTTTTTTAACTTTTAAGCAGCAGTTATTATTATTATTATTATTGTGGTTTATTGGCGCAAGGGCCAGATGTGGCCAAAGAGCGCCAAGACGATGGTAATGGCTTGTTAGTGGTAGATGAATAGGGAATTATATGAACATTAGATGTGGCATGGCTGTAAAGGGGCCTAAAATCAGTCGCTGTAAAGTGCGTAAAATCTATAAGTAATAAGATTATGGCAATGAGTGATTATGTGTACTATGGACATGAACAATGCATTGCGAAAGAATGATATGAGTTAGAAAAAAAGATACAAGAATTGGCCAAAAGCACAAGTGCCTAAACAGAGCCCTTGAAACACAAGGGCCTGGAGGCATGTGCAATTAAAAAAAAGAACTATCGCAGCAACATCCTCTGGAGAGAGGATGCACTACGAACTTATTGGGCTAATAACATGTAGCACAACATCTTTCAAGAAAGCAAAGACTGCGTTGGTGCTAAAAAGTGGTTCTTTACCGAGAAACATAGCGGGATTCAGAGGGACACAATAGCGATATGCGAGAGGAAAATGTTTCTTTCTCTTTCGGCTTCCCGACACTCCAAGAGCACGTGGAGGACGGTGAGCCTGTCGCCACATCTACCACATGTTGGAGGATCATTTCCATTCAATAGAAAATTGTGAGTACCATATGTGTGTCCTATTCTGAGACGACAGAATAGGACATCGGTTCGTCGTGTTTTAGTTGTACAGGGCCAGAGACCTAACTGTGGCTTAATCAAGTGGAGCTTATTAGTTGTTTCAGCGTCCCACAGACGCTGCCAGTGGCCTCGCAGTTTCCTTCGCAAAAAAGGCTTCAGATCTGTGGAGGAAATAGCAGCGGCAGGATTAATAGCTTGCGATGTAGTTGATGTGGCCAACAGGTCTGCTAGCACATTGCCCTCGATGCCTCTATGGCCAGGCACCCAGCATATTATTACATGTCTACGAGATTGGTAAATGTTACACAAGAGTGAGTAAAGCTCGATAACAACAGGATTCTTATGCTTTTGTAAAGATGTTAGCGCTTTTACAATACTCAACGAGTCTGTGAATATTATTGCCTTTTGTAGTTTCAATTTTTCTATATGCTTCACCGCAGACAGTACTGCATAGGCTTCTGCGGTGAAAATGCTTGTTAGGGGGTTCAATACGTCGGATTTAGAAAAAGTGGGGCCAACCGCGGCGTATGATACGCCAGTATGGGACTTGGATGCGTCGGTATCGAATTCCGAGCACGAGTACTTCGATTGAAGTTCGCGGAAATGCATTGCAATTTCGAGATCGGGAGCATGCTTTGTGACCTCTACAAAGGATAGATCACATTCTATCACCTGCCACTCCCAGGGCGGTGACAGCTTAGCTGGAGGCATTAGGCGATGTTCTAGAAGTGGGACATCCATCTCTTCGCTAAGTTCTCTTACACGCAGTGAGAAAGGCCGCCTCATAGAGGGTCGATTATAGAAAAGCGTTGAACACTTCAAATCATTGAGGGTTGTAGAACAAGGATGTTCCCGATCGGAGTGCACTTTGAGAAAATAGGTGAAGCTGATGTATGTTCTCTGGAGGTGGAGTAACCACTCATTCGATTCCATGTATAAACTTTCGACGGGGCTTGTTCTGAATGCGCCAGTGGCCAGGCGGATACATAGATGGTGGACAGGATCTAGCATTTTTAGCGCGCTAGGGGCGGCAGAGTGATATACTACGGCACCATAGTCCAATCGTGACCGAATGAGGCTCTTGTGAAGATTCATTAAACACTTCCTGTCGGTGCCCCAGGATGTGTGAGACAGTGGCGTAGCCAGAAATTTTGTTCGGGGGGGGGGGGGGGGGCTCAGGTTGCAGCGCGGCCTCCTCCTCATAGAAATTGTCGAGGGATCAAATACATGAATAATAACTGCATTGCCAATGCCATATAGTATATAAGATGCTGCAAATGAATTATTGAACGCTACGCACTGTCAAGTAAAATATGCATTTTTTCATAACAGAATATATTCGTATGTCCTAAAAATTCTGGCAGAAATAACTGATATCAATGCGGCCGTGTTTTTTTTTCTATTTAATAAGGAAAAAAAATATCACACGGACATTAGAACTATATCAGTTCGAAACCAGCAAAGCAGTGTATACAGCTGATATGAAGAACGTAAAGGCCATGAAATGAATAAGTTGAGGACAAATATTTTGATGAATCTTCGTCATTCAAGAACCTTGTTTACATTTTTGCACATATGCAACGGCCAGGAAAAAACCTCAATGACGCTGTCCCCAGTTGCAATAGATTGCGCAGGAGCAGCTGTTACGGGTCGTGTATTGTAGTTACACCGAGATTATACTCGCAACAGTGAATACAAATAAAAAGTAGGAGAGAGAGAGAGAAGTCATAAGGGAAAGGCAGGGAGGTTAACTATGCTGAGCCCGGTAGGCTACCCTGCACGGGGGAAGGGGGAGAAGGGATTGAAAGAGAAGGAAGAGAGAAGTTCACAGTTCACACGTTGCATATTTACAGTTAAGCGTTCATCGCGGAGTTTCGTCAAAGGCGGTCATACAGGTTTGTGCACTTCAAAAAACACAGCAGCGCCTTTGTAGCCCTGCACATAGCAGACGCACGAGGCCACGCGCCCAAGATCTTTTCCTCCGTAAATGGCCTGTCGTCTAAGTGCCCTAAAGCCGTCCGAAGGGCAATCCTCTCATCATCGTATCTGTGGCAGTCGCATAAAAGTAGGAGTTCTGCAAAATATACATTAGAAATGCGAAGATAGAATGGAATATACAAATGCGAAGATACAACTCGCTAAAGGGCAAAAAAGAGTCGCTGGAAACAAAGTTCACTGCTTGTATACACAACACCTCGCAACAAGATATTTAAATATACGTCTAAGTCTCCAATAAATCTGCGTATTTAAGCAAACGTCACTGTATATTGTGCGTCAAACAAGACAAATAAGCACGTTGCGGAGTCAGAGATACGCACAGAAACTTGCGCACAGAAAGACAGATGATCTAGGCAAGAACAAAACAATGATCGCAGAAATCGTGATATGTACTCGGGTCATGCAGCGGTCGCGACAGCACCATACAGGTAGAATAAGAGAGGAATAATGCAAAAATCAGTACGAAAATGTGTAATTTAACTGCCTGCACAGCGGCATCAATTATTCTGCACCCAAATTTAAAGGAGGGTTTTGCTTCGTTTAAAAAAAGAAATAAAAGCAGGTAGGTAAAAAGGACAGAAAAGGACAAACGAAAGCCACAGATGATGCGGCAAGTTACTACCTAATATCCGAGTGTGTTTTTGGCAAACGCCGCGTGGACCGGGCTTTCAATGAGCAAGGTCGGTCAAAATTGGTTATTGATGTCCTCGTAATTTTCGTATTGGCATGATAATTTTGACCATGATGCTAACTGCTAGAATAAAAGGATAAAATTTCTGCGGTTTTAAAAGCTAACGAACAGTCATACGTTTTCATAATTACGAGCTTATGGACCTGAAGGAACAGAGTTTTTACTTGCATTGATTTTTGCTGCTTCGCTATCTAAAGGACAAACTTCTCTCGGCGGGGAAGTTGAGCGAAGCGGTCAATGACTTCGGACACGTTGATGCCGACGTCTCTGTGGGTGTATAGAAGCACCAGTCTAACCATGCGTTCCACATACACTGTAGAGCGCAAGTAGTTTTTTAGTAAACTCTTGTTAAAAAATATTCTCTCTGCGCTGGCAGTGGTCACTGGAAGGGTGACTAGAATCTGGAACAGTTTGTACACATTTACACAGAACCTGCAGTCGCAAAGGTAGAGGGCATCTATTCCGGTGATAAAACCTAAAACACTCCCTCGATGTCGTTGGCATCCTTGATTACTGTTTAGGTACCTTGCACAAACAGTAGACTGTTCGATTCCGGCGATGTCCGTCGTTTCGTCAGGAAGTATGGACAAGCAGCCTGCTTTTGCAACTAGGATTTCTTTGATAATTTCGCCACAAACTTCTATAATTTGGTTTTGTGCATCTGGGCTTAAATACGAGGCATTACTGGGGCAACTTTCCAAATAGTTCTTCAGATATGTATTTCCACAATCAGCTCGCATGCGGAGAAGCGCTTTGAAAATACCTGTACTTTTAGCGGGGCCTATGCTTAAATTCATAGGGCCACTGTCCCTGTGGCCAACGAGAGCCAGACCTTGTAGCCCGCAAAAAGAATTTACTCAATAATAGGCCATTTCCTTTCTCCTGTTTTCTCAAATTTTACTTTGCCTGCCCTGGTCCAGCTGATCGATCACATTGGGCACGCGTCTTGAAAATGTTTGGAGAAAATTATCAGCTGCTAGCTCACAGTCACGGTAATATTTAGTATTTTCGTGTTTGTGGAAGATTGCGAGCGCGAGCTTTCATTTCTGGAATGGCTTGGACACGAGGGCTCCAGTGCACGCATGTTCGTCCAAGTTTATAACAGCATTAACCCCATAAAGTTCCAGAATTGAAAATCTTTTAAAGCACGCCTATGGAAATGTCAGTGCACCTTTCGCGTCAAAAGTTTATGAGAACTTTACACCCATAAAGTTTCGGAATTGAAATCCATGCGCTCCGTAGATTCCGCGGCGGCTGCGAGATGCCGCAACGCGCGCGCTCGCTATCGAAAAGCCCTTGAAAGTTTGTGCTCGGATCCTTGCGTTACGTGACCACAGGTGCCACGAAATCCACCCCAGGCACCCCAGGTACCACGAAATCCAGCCCTTGTTCGCAATGTTCGTGCCGAAATGTCTTTCGAGCGTGAAAAAGACATTGTAGAGAGAATGCAGAATGATTGAACATAGCTCGCCTACACGAATATGTCGCAGCCTATGACACTAGGACACCTGAACAATGGAACATTCCGCACTCATGAACGAATTATGGCCAACAAATGCTTCGACATACACTTCCGACCTTACTCAATAACCTCGCCTTACGAGAAATAGACCTTCTGTCCTTATGCAGCCTGCACAACTACTTTCAGTCAAACTAATCCTTCTTGTTTAATGAGTTTATTCATATGCAATCCTGTATGACTTCTCCCCCCTTTATTTGCTTTAGTCTATGCTGCACTAAATATAGTGCTATGTTATGTTTTTTTCCCTATTTTCTTCCTGTTTTCGTATAATAAGACTTTCTTTAAGTAATCTATAATGCTCATGTATAAATTCAATATTTCCTTAGTAATGCAGACTACTTGTTTTTATGATTGTTAAAGTGTATTACTACCTGTCTCGTATACACATTTTTTTTTGTAAATTGACACCTTCCCATCTGTTTACTCACATGTGAGCGCCCGACGCCCTCTGTTGCCTTTGATGAGTTTTTGGGCTAGTCAAGTTGCCTGCGTGCAACTTTTTATCCAGAACCCCGCCAGGTAATTCTTTTCATGGGAAATAAATTATTATTATTATTATTATTATTATTATTATTATTATTATTATTATTATTATTATTATTATTCGCGGCGTCGGTGGTAGTTTTGGTCGGCGGTGTATGCCGGCACGAAAAAATTTCGGGGGGGGGGGGGGCTGAAGCCCCATCAGCCCCCCCCCCCCCCCCCCTGGCTACGCGCCTGGTGTGAGATAAAATTTTCAGTAAGTTCATTGTTCTTAGGCATTTCGCCTTGAGATGTTTTATGTGGTTAATGAAAGTAAGCTTACAGTCAAGTATGATGCCTAAAAATTTGTGTTCTTTGTTTATAGGTATTTGTTGTCCATACATTTCGATAGTGGGATCTGCAACAAGACCTTTCTTCCTGGTGAAAAGAACACAAGAACTTTTGTGGGGGTTTATCTCGAACCCGTTTTCGTCTGCCCACTTTGACACTTTGTTCAACCCCTGCTGTACCTGTCTCTCGCATACTGCGAGGTTACAGGACTTGAAGCCTATTTGTATATCGTCCACATAGATGGAATAAAAAATTGCGGGTGGTAACGAAGCACGAAGCGTGTTCATTTTAACGATAAAGAGTGTGCAGCTGAGCACGCCTCCCTGGGGTACACCAGTTTCCTCCACAAAAGGTCGTGATAGAACATTGCCAACTCGAACACGGAATGTGCGATTCAGCAGATAACTTTCAATCATATTTAACATATTACCACGTATACCAAAGTGGGAGAGGTCTCTCAGTATTCCAAACCGCCATGTGGTGTTATAGGCCTTTTCCATGTCTAGGAATACAGACAGAAAGAACTGTTTGTGAACAAAAGCTTCGCGTATCTGCGCCTCGATACGTATCAAATGGTCAGTGGTGAATAGACCCTCGCGAAAGCCGCACTGGTATGGGTCAAGCAGTTTGTTTGATTCTAGGAAATGTAATAGGCGACGGTTTATCATTTTTTGAAGACTTTGCAGAGACAGCTTGTTAGCGCTATCGGCCGATAACTCGATACAGACGATGGATCCTTTCCCTGCTTCAGGATAGGGATCACTGTGGCCTCTTTCCAGGCAGAGGGGATCTCGCCGGAAGTCCATATAGAGTTATACAGAGAGACAAGGGTTTTCTTCGTTTCAGAGGGCAGGTTCTTCAACATTTCATGTAATATGCGGTCAGGGCCTGGGGCAGATTGGTTGCAACAGGCGAGTGATGCCTGAAGCTCTGCTAAAGAGAAAGGCAAGTTATAAGGCTCGCTCCCGGTGCTCTTTCGGTCTACTTTTTGTTTTTCTATTGCTGCTTTTTATTTTGTAAATTCTGGGGAATAGTGCAATGAACTGGACACATGTTCAAAATGTGCACCCAGGTGGTTCGCTTGGTCTTCCAAGCTGTCGCCCTGTGTGTTTACCAAAGGGAGTGAATATGTTTGTCGTCCGCTCACCTTGTTAACCCTGTTCCAGACTTTGGCCTCATCTGTATACGAGTGTATACCTGATAAAAACTTCTGCCAGCTCTCTCTTCTGGCCTGTCGGCGCGTTCTCTTGCCTTCGGACTTTACCTTCTTGAAATTGATAAGATTCTCCGCAGTAGGAGAATCGCGTAGCAACCCCCACGCTTTGTTCTGTTTTCTACGAACGTTCCTACATTCGTCGTTCCACCATGGGACACGGCGTTTGCATGCCGCACCACTTATTTCGGATATGCATTTAGAAGCGGCATCAATTATGAAGGAAGTAAAATATTGCACAGCAGCATCAGTTCCTAACGAAGACATGTTGGCCCAGGAGATGCTACTAGTAAGATTTCGAAATTTCTCCCAATCGGCTGTGTCAATCTTCCATCGAGGGGCTTGTGGTGACGGCTCAGTTTTGGCTGTTCGCAGTAGTATTGGGAAGTGATCGCTCCCGTACGGATTTTTGGTAACTTCCCATTTAAGTTCAGATAATAGAGACGGGGAAGCTATGCTAAGATCAATAGAAGAAAAGGTTCTGTTTGCGAGACAGTAAAATGTAGGTTCCATCTTGTTCAGGAGACACGTGCCAGAGGAGAAAAGAAATTGTTCAACAAGACGACCTCGCGCATCGATACGAGAGTCGCTCCACGAGAGTGCCCCTGTGCGCATTGAAATCGCCAAGAACAAGATAGGGTTCTGGCAATTCATCTATAAAGGACTGAAATTCATGTTTATGTAAGGGGTAATGGGGGCGGGGGGTATGTAAAGTGAGCAGATGGTGATGAGCTTGTTTAGAAGAACAAGTCGAACTGCCACTGCTTCAAGGGGCGTTTGTAGCTGCAAACGTTGACATGCTATGCTTTTGTGAATTACAATGGCAACACCGCCTGATGATTCGAGAGCATCATCGCGATCTTTACGAAACGTAACATACTGTCGGAGAAAATTTGTATGTTTCAATTTTAAGTGCGTTTCCTGTACACACAGCACTTTTGGATTGTGTTGGTAAAGAAGTTCTTGGACGATGATGATGATGTTTAGTGTTTAATGGCGCAAGGGCCAGTTATGGCCAAAGAGCGCCATGCCAGTGTTCGTGAGTTTGCAGTGGAGCGATGAATTCTGAGAAGTACGAGGCGTGGCTGTAAATGGGCCTAAAATTAATCGCTGTAAAGTGCGTAAAATATACATGTACTAAAATCATGGCAGTGACCAATGAGGCGTACTATGAAAATGAAGAATGCATTGAGGAAGAATGATACGATTTACAAGATATAACAGATGCAAGAATTAGTCAGAAGCACAAATTGCCTAACCAGAGCCCTTGAAACACAAGGGCCTTAAGGCATGTGCTATAAAAATAAACTATCACAGCAGCATGCTCTGGAGAGAGGATGCGCTACGAACTTATTGGGCTAATAACATGTAGCACAACATCGTTCAAGAAACTGAGGACTGTTTTGTTATTAAAAAGAGGTTGTTCACCAATAAACATCATGGGATGAAGAGGGATATGGTACTGGTATGCTACAGGTAAGTGTTTCCTTCTCTCTGTTTCGGCTTCCCGACACTCCAGGAGGACATGGAGTACGGTCAGCCTCTCACCACATCTACCACAGGTTGGTGGTTCATCGCCAGTCAGCAAAAAACTGTGGGTGCCATATGTATGTCCTATTCTGAGTCGACAGAACAGGACATCAGTGCGCGTGTTTTCGTTGCAGAGGGCCAAATACCTATCTGTGGCTTTATCAAGTGAAGCTTATTATTTGTTTCAGCGTCCCACAGGCGCTGCCAGTGGCCTCGCAGTTTCATTCGCAAAAAAGGCTTCAGATCTGTGGAGGGAATAGCAGCGGCAGGATTAATAGCTTGTGATGTAGTTGATGTGTCCAACTGGTCTGCGAGCACATTGCCCTCGATGCCTCTATGGCCAGGCACCCAGCATATTATTACATGTCTATGAGATTGGTCAATGTTGCACAAGAGTGAGTAAAGCTCAATAAAAACAGGATTTTTATGCTTTTGTAAAGATGTTAGCGCTTTTACAAGACTTAACGAGTCTGTGAATATTATTGCTTTTTCTAGTTTTAATTTCTTTATATGTTTCACCGCAGACAGTACTGCGTATGCTTCTGCTGTGAAGATACTTGTTAGGGGGTTCAATACATCAGATTTAGAAAAAAAGGGGCCAACAGCCGCGTAAGATACGCCAGCATGGGACTTAGATGCGTCGGTGTAGAACTCCGAGCACGAGTACTTCAATTGAAGTTCGCAGAAATGCATTGTAATTTCGAGCTCGGGAACGTACTTTGTGACCTCTACAAAGGCTAAATCACAATCTATCACCTGCCACTCCCAGGGCGGTGACAACTTAGCAGGAGGCATTAGGCGATGTTCAAGAAGTGCGACATTCATCTCCTCGCTAAGTTCTCTTACACGCAGTGAGAAAGGCCGCCTCATAGAGGGTCGATTATAGAAAAGCGTTGCACACTTCAAATCATTTACGGTTACAGAACAAGGATGTTCCCAATTGGAGTGCACTTTAAGAAAATAGGTGAAGCTGATGTATGTTCGCTGGAGATGGAGTGACCACTCATTTGATTCTACGTATAAACTTTCGACTGGGCTTGTTCTGAATGCACCAGTGGCCAGGCGGATACCTAGATGGTGGACAGGATCTAGCATTTTTAGTGCGCTCGGGGCAGCAAAGTGATATACCACGGCACCATAATCCAATCGTGACCAAACGAGGCTCTTGTGAAGATTTATTAAACACTTCCTGTCACTGCCCCAGGATGTGTGAGATAAAATTTTCAGTAAGTTCATTGTTTTTAGGCATTTCGCCTTGAGGTGTTTTATGTGGTGGATGAAAGTAAGCTTAGAATCAAGTATGATGCCTAAAAACTTGTGTTCTTTGTTTATAGGTATTTGTTGTCCATACATTTCGATAGTGGGATCTGCAACGAGACCTTTCTTCCTGGTGAAAAGAACACGAGAGCTTTTGTAGGGGTTTACTTTGAACCCGTTTTCGTCTGCCCACTTAGACACTTTGTTCAACCCCTGCTGTACCTGTCTCTCGCACACTGCAAGGTTACGGGACTTGAAGCCTATTTGTATATCGTCCACGTAGATAGAATAAAAAATAGCTGGTGGCAACGAAGCACGAAGCGTGTTCATTTTGACGATAAAGAGTGTGCAACTGAGCACGCCTCCCTGGGGTACACCAGTTTCCTGTACAAATGGACGCGACAGTGCATTACCTATTTTAACCCGAAATGTGCGTTTGTGTAGGTAGCTTTCAATAATGTTTAACATATTACCGCGAATGCCAATTGCCGACAGATCGCGCAAGATTCCGTAACGCCAGGTTGTATCATACGCCTTTTCCATATCTAGAAACACGGATAAGAAATATTGTTTATGTATGAAGGCATCACGAATGTTTGCTTCGATGCGCACGAGATGGTCGGTTGTAGACCGTCCTTCTCTGAAGCCGCATTGGTATGGATCAAGAATTTTGTTTGACTCAAGGAAGTGTAAAAGGCGACGGTTTATCATTTTTTCAAAAAGTTTGCAAATACAACTTGTGAGGGCTATTGGGCGGTAACGTGTTACTAATGTGGTGTCTTTACCTTGTTTCAAAATTGGAACTACAAGGGATTCTTTCAATGCAGTAGGTAGGTACCCGGCAGCCCATATAGCATTGAAAAGTGCGAGTAGTATTATTTGAGTATCGCTGTGGATGTGTTTAATCATATCGTACACGATCCTGTCAGGTCCAGGTGCAGAGCTCCGACATGTATTCAAGGAGGCTCTCAACTCGGCGATGTTAAAAGGCATATTATAGGGTTCGTTCTGTCTGCATTTGTGGTCGATAGACTTGCGTTCTGCGATTTGTTGGTGCTTTAGGAAGGCCTCGGAATAATGATTCGAACTAGATATGCACTCGAAGTGTTTGCCAAGAGCGTCAGCTCGGTCTTCCAAGCTGTTCGCTTCGTCGTTCACTAGCGGCAACGGATGGATTTCTTTTCCCTTTAGCCTCCTTAGCCCGTGCCATACTTTTGCCTCTTGAGTATACGAATTTATACCCGAGAGAAACCTCGCCCAGCTTGCTCTCTTAGCCTGTCTTCGCGTTCTTCTTCCCTGTGATTTAACATGTTTAAACTATATTATATTTTCAGCCGTAGGACATTCACGTAGTTTGCCCCAAGCTTTATTTTGTCTCCTTCGTGCCTGTCTGCAATCGTCATTCCACCAGGGGACCCGTCTTTTGAATGAAGTACTCGTTTGAGGAATGAACTTCTGAGCGGCGTCAATGATAAAAGCAGTAAAATATGATACAGCATGATCAATACTAAAATTATTTATAAAATCTCGTCATAAGTACGTGGATTCCCTAAAGCGTTCCCAATCAGCTGAGGCCAGTTTCCAGCGTGGGACATGCGGAAGGGAGTCATGTTCGGTTACTAAGTTTAGGGTTACTGGGAAATGATCACTTCCGTATGGGTTTTTAGTTACACGCCATTCTAAATCAAGGAAAAGCGAGGCAGAGCCAATCGACAGGTCTATTGATGAATATGAACTATGATGGATATTGTAATATGTTGGTTCATTCTTATTGAAGAGGCATGCACCGGAGTTAACAAGAAAGTTTTCAATGAGTCGACCTTTCGCGTCGCATCGCGAGTCTCCCCAAAGAGTGTGATGAGCATTAAAATCACCAGTGATAATGTATGGTTCTGGAAGCTGGTCGATGAGGCTGTAAAATGCCGTTTTACTGAGGTGATGGTTGGGTGGTATATAAATGGAGCAAATGGTTATTAGCTTGTTGAATAAAATTGCTCGCACAGATACAGCCTCGAGAGGCGTGTGTAGGACAAACGGTTGGCAAGCAACAGACTTACTTACAACGATGGCTACACCTCCGGACGAGGCAGAAGCGTTGTCACGATCTTTACGGAAAATGGCATATTGCTTCAGAAAGTTGGACTGTGTAGGCTTTAGGTGTGTTTCTTTGACACACAGCACCTTCGGATTAAATTTATGTATGAGTTCTGTGATTTCGTCGAGGTCACGAAGTAATCCTCTGACGTTCCCCTGTAGTATCTGTGTGTTCATGTTGCAGACAATGTTTGTGCTGTGTGTCTCGTGTGAAAACACTAACTTAACTTACAGAGCCCTAGTGGGGCCCTGTGATCCGGGCTTTTTCTTTTTTATAGCGGTCGAGAGATTCTCGCCGCTCCTTTGGCGCTGGCTGCGCCGTCTGGCTGGAAGATGTGTCCATCGGCTCTTGCGCAGCGCTGGACACTCGCTCTTGATAGCGGTTTGTTCGCGGTGAAGGCCTCGTCTCGAGGGACAAGGCCTTGGAGGCCACTAGCCCGGAGGTTGATGGCCCCTTCTGCTGGGGTGGCGGAGCAGCGCTAGCTGCAGCCGCCGAGTGGGCGGATGTCGTCACTGGCAGCACACTGTGTGTGAGCCGGACAGCCGCCGGAAGCCGCTGTGGCGCTGCCCCCTTACGCGCCACTTCGGCAAAGCTGGTTTTCGGCAGGTGCAATACCCGCCTGCGTGCCTCCTTGAAAGTTATGTTATCTTTTACCTTAATTGTCACTATTTCCTTTTCTTTTTTCCAGGATGGGCACGACCGCGAGTATGCGGCGTGCTCCCCATCACAGTTCACACAATGTAGAGAGCTTTCACATGACTCAGAGGAGTGTTCATGACTACTGCATTTCGCACAAGTTTGGCGGCCTCGGCAGTTCTGGGAACTATGGCCGAACCGCTGGCATTTGAAACATCGAAGAGGATTTGGCACGTATGGCCTAACACGAAGCTTGATGTACCCGGCCTCGATAGACTCGGGCAGAACACTTGAGTTGAAAGTAAGTATCAGATGCCTGGTCTGGAGTTCTTTGCCATCTCGCCTCATTTTAATCCGTTTTACATTGATGACATTCTGCTCACTGAAACCCTCCAGGAGTTCAGCATCACTCAGCTGCAACAGATTGTCATCTGAGACAACGCCACGGGTGGTATTCATTGTACGGTGCGGGGTTACTGTTAATTGCGCATCTCCAAATGATACTAGATTGGGCAGTTTTTCGTACTGTTTCTGGTCTCGGGGCTCCAAGAGGAGATCACCGCTCGCCATCCTAGATGCTTTATAGCCTGGTCCAAAAATATCAGTCAAAGTCTTTGACACAAGGAAAGGTGAGAGTGCTCGTACAGATTTGTCTGTTTTTTCTGAGTGAATCACATGGAATCGGGGAAAGTTTCTCTTTGGCGACCAAAAAACTGGAAGACTTCATCGGTGCGCCCTCGTTTCAGACGGCGATCGGATAGTGGAGGGAATGAACTTGCCATAAGTATATATAGATTTTTCGGCAGCAACGCCAGCCACCCACCATGGAGCCCAACAAGGGGACGCTGGAGGGCCTGTAAACACAAGACCTGCAGACGCCAGCTCTACGTCACCACTATAACCAAATATGGAGTATCCGAATTTGGCTACCCACACAAGGTTAACCCTAGCTGCCTGGGAAATTGAAAGTAATAGAAGTGAACAGAAGACAGGATAGATTGAAAGTGAGAGAGAAAGACGACGATTAAAGAGGAGGACAGGAAAAGGCAACTGCCAATTTCCCCTGGGTGGGTCAGCCCAGGGGTGCCGTCTATGTGAAGCAGAGGCCGAAGAGGTGTGTTGCCTCTGCCGGGGGGCCTTAAAGGTCCGAACACCCGGCATCGGCTCAACCCCCAGGATCCCCCTTTCTCCAGACACGGCTCAGCAGCGCACAGCCACACGCGGGAGGGTCCAACCCTCATGTGCTCGGGTCCGTGGTGTCGCAACACACCAAACGCCTGCTTACGCAGACTCCCCTGCGGGGAAGTTCTTGGACATCGTCGAGGTTCCTAAGAAGGCCTCTGACGTTCCATTGAATGATTTGAGTATCCATAATGAAAGTAAATTGGTGCTGTGTGTACTAAAAAAGGAAATGTTGCTTTAGATTACAGAGCCCTTTCCAGGCCCCGTAACTCGGGATTTGTCCTTTATGAAGCGATCGAGGGAGCCTCGCCGCTCCTTAGGCGCTTGGTGCGCCGTCGGGATGGGTGTAGTGTCCATTGCCTCTTGTGAGGCGCCGGACACGCGCTCTTGCGAGCGAGATGTTTCGCGAGAAAGTCTCGCCGCGAAGGAGGAGACATTTGTGCCCACCAGCCCGGAGGTCGATGGGGCTGCCTTTGGGCCTGAGCTGTGCCTGCTGTTGCCAGCGCTAGCAGTGGCCGGTGAGGGTGAGGCAGCCTTGACTGCACCCACCGTGGGAGCTGCTGGCGGGCCTGCTGGCTTACTACGCGTAGCGCAGGCTGCCACCGAGGACTGTGGCGGTGCCGGCAACTCTGAGGTAACCGGACCTGTTTGCTGGTTGCGTGGAGTGGACTTAGCTCCTTCCACCCTGGGGGCAGGAGCCACAAGCGACAGCTCGCTGCGCGCGGGCTGGGCAGGTGGCAGTAGCCGCTGCGACGCTGCCCCTTGACGCGCCGCCTCAGCGTATGTGGTCGTGTAGAATGGTGAGCACCTTTTGCGTGCTTCCCTGAACGACATGTTTTCACGGACTTTCAGTGTTAGAATTTCTTTCTCGTTTTTCCAGCTTGGACAAGACCGGGAGTAGGCTGGATGGTCACCATCGCAATTTACGCAGTGAGGTGTAGCCTCGCAATTGTCTGAGGCATGGCCTTGTACTCCACACTTGGCACAGGTGAGTCGACCACGGCAGCTCTGCGAGCCATGGCCGAATCTTTGGCATTGGTAGCATGGCCTAGGATTTGGTATGTATGGTCTTAATGCTATCTTTCTGTAGCCTGTTTCGATGCTTTCTGGCAAGACGCTTAATTCAAAGGTAAGTATCAGGTGTTGGGAATTTCTTTGTTGTCCCGTCTCATAACAATGTGCTGCACATTCGTGACATTCTGCTCCTTCCATCCTTCTAACAACTCGGTTTCAGATAGGTCGATGAGGTCTGCTTCGGATACTACCCCGCGTACTGTGTTCATGGAACGATGCGGTGAAACAGTAACTGGGACATCACCAAAAGTCACAAGCTTGCCGAGTCTGTTGTGTTGCTCCTTATCACGGAGCTCAAGCAGAAGGTCCCCGCTTGGCATTTTGGTGACTTTGTAGCCAGGGCCTAGCGTGTTGGTCAAGGTTTTCGCAACTACAAATGGGGGATATGGTTCTCGCTAGTCTTTCAGTTCTCTCACTATGTACTACTTGATATCGGGGGAAGATGTCTTTAGGCCGGGTGAACAAATTCAAAAACTCATCGGTGCGTCCGCTCTTCTGAGGGAGACGATCAAGAAGTCGAGGAAAAGAGGCGTCCCCATAACAATTTAGTGTTGTTCAGCAGCAATGGTAGCCACCCACCACGGAGTCCAACAAGGGGACGCTACAGCACTTCACGTGTAAGGCTGCAGGCGCCAGCCGTACATTGCCGCTATAACCTTATATAAAAACCCAAGAGAGGGCACCTACACAAGGTTAACCCAAGCCGCCTATGGAAATTGAGGAAGTAACAGAAGGGAATAGATGACAGGACAGTGAAGACAAAAAAAATGTCACAGTTTCGCCCTAAGGGCGAAGCAATGAATGCGATAGCAACACAGCAATGTCATACGAAGTAAGGTGAGCGGCTTTGGTAGCAACAACACGCAGAACTGTTGTCGACGCCATCGGCGTTTTGCGCGCGTTAGCTCAAAATGCGTGCGGCGTTGGTGACTGTTGCTGGAGCCTCTGATATAAATAGGCACTTGGTGCCGCAGCTAAACGTCGCCTCCCTTCCCTCCCCCTCCCCCACGGCCTCTCGCGCGTCCGAAGAAGGCGCGTTTGCTCTACATATATGGTGATTGTAAAGGAGAAAAGAGACGCCTACTTCTGCAGCCCTTAAGCGAGCACGGCGCAGAACGCGCGTTTGTTCTCCGCCGTGCGTTCACTCCCCGTGAAAGACGCGCCCCTCGCGCCCTTTCACTCGCACATACAGCGTTCGGCGCGCGGCGACGATTTCATCTCCAAATGACGTCATACGGAACCTCACGGCGACGGCGACGGCGACGGCGACGCCGACGGCGACGGCGACGCCGACGGCAGAAATCTGCTTTTGAGTGTCCATATAATTGCTATCGCAATAAAATAGAGCAGAGAAAGATCGGAGAGGGGGACAGGAAAAGGCGACTACCGATTTCCCCCGGGTGGGTCAGTCCGGGGATGCCGTCTACGTGAAGCAGAGGCCAAAGAGGTGTGTTGCCTCTGCCGAGGGGCCGTAAACATCCAAACACCCGGCATCGGCTCAACCCCCAGGTTCCCCTTTTCCCCGGACACGGCTAAGCCGCGCACCGCTACACGCGGTAGGGTCCAACCCTCATGTGCTCGGGTACGTGGTGTCGCAACGCACCAAACACCTGCTTACGCAGACGCCCCTGCGGGGTTTGAAGCCGCAGTTAACTCATTGCCCCGTACTAAATCACTTCAATGACGACTGAACTACGGAGGTGCACACAGATGCCAGCCAGATGGGTCTTGGAGCAGTACTAGTGCAACGTGACCCTGATGGTATCGAACGTGTTGTCGCATATGCGAGCCGCAAACTTTCAGATACAGAGTGCCACTACCACTCCAATGAGCTGGAATGTCTAGCGGTGGTATGGAGTGTGGATGATAAATGCCGGCACTATCTTTTTGGCCTCAAGTTCACCGTCGTGACCGATAATGCTGCATTAACATGGATGTTTTCAAAGCAGCAGCTGAAGCATAAGTTTGCCCGATTTTGACGTGCGCCACCGTGCTGGGGGGCTCAACAACATCGCCGATGCCCTCTCAAGGAACCTCCTTGACCGCGTGTCCCAAAACGAGGAGAGTCGCATTTTCTTCTCGCAACAAGGCTTCTCCAAAGCCCAACAGGAGGATAAAGACTTAGCTTCAATCATTGCCTCTATCGCTGCTGCGGGAAAGAATTCCACATATGTATTACGCGAGGACACACTGTATCGGCGGCAGTGGCACAAGGACCACTCAGAGGAACGTCACCTCCTAGTGATCCCCAGTTGTTTTAGAACAGAAATATTGCGAGCCATTCATGACACTCCGGAAGGAGGGAACATCGGCCAGCGAGCCACGCTCCGGAAAATACAAGAACGCTTCTGGTGGCCGAAGATGGAAAGCAATTGTGATAACGTGCAGCGCATGCAACTGCGCCGAGGCTATCTAATGTGTGACGTCACACCTGCCTATAAAAGGGTATGCGCTTTGTGAATAAAGGCGTTCTTGCTTTGTGGCCTAGGTCATATCAACTGGCGACGAGGATGGGATAAACCCCCGTAGGCAAATGCGGCGAATGAAGCGGACGGCAGAATAGTAGGCGCATTTTGGCGACTTAAGAAGCCTTCCTATCAAGTACGTGCTCTCGGAGCACGACACCGCAGCTTGCAACGTGCGACAGACTGCAGCGAGGCACGAGCAACACCACCCGCACTGTGTCAACAGCAACCAACATGAACGCAGCAAGCGGCGTTTCATGCTGAGGGTTCTCGATGCAAACGCGATAGGCCTTTCTTCTCCGTCAGCAGTTTCATGAAATATGACTGCGCCTAGTCCGTAGGATGACGCGTCACAAAGCACTCCTATCGGTTTGTCAACGTCGTAGAACGTGAGGACTTTGCTGCTAACAAGCAGTTTTTTTTTGTATCTGCGAAGGCATCGCTGCATTCCTTCGTCCACGACCACTTTTTATCTTTCTTTAAAAGCCGATATAGTGGCTCAGCGACGGTTGCACAGTTCCTCAGGAACTTTGAGTAAAAATTTAGCATACCCAAATATGCTTTTAGTTCCGTGACGTTGGTGGGCTCAGGTGCATCAACAATCGCCCTGATTTTCGCTTCCATGGGATAAATCCCTTCAGCAGTCACTGTGTGACACAAGTAAGTCACCGATTCTTGAAAGAAACGGCATTTGTCGGCGTTCAACGTGATGTTATACTCACGTAGCCTTTCAAGTATCCGCTCCAGCGTCTTTTGACAGGTGACTGTGTCAGATCCTGCCACGATCACATCATCGATATAGCACCCTACATGAGGAATGCCTTTCAGTACTTCGTCCATCATGGACTGAAATATTACGGGTGCACTAGCCACACCATATGGAAGGCGCTGAATCTGGAACAAACCCATACTGGTGTTCACAGTCAAAAGTGGTCGTGACTCGGGATTCAGTGGTACCTGCTGATACGCTGCGGACAGGTCAAGAACACAGAACACTTGTGGAGATGGGTTTGCACAAGGCTTACCCTACGAGCGACGGTCAGGAAAGGGCACGACGCTCCTCCACTCCGCAACGCACAAAGGCGCTACGGCAGGGTTCGTCGACTCTCCGACACGGCGCAGAGAAGGCTCCGCAGTCAGATCGCCAACAAACACGGGTTTATTCACCCAAGGTACAGCTCAGTGCTACAGTCACGGCGCTTACGGGCCAAGGCTCGCCGCAAGACCGATCGAGTACGCGCGCCCGCTGCGCTAGGGCTAACCGGGTAGCGGTCCGCCAAGCGCGATAACGAGGAGTCGCGAGAACAAAAGTCTCATGTAACCACCTCGTTGCGAGCCTGTGAGCCTCTCTCAGAGTCTCTCTGCCGCGGCGAGGAAGCGCTCAGCGGACGAGAGCTCGGGTGGAGAGGGTGCCCGGGGGCCGCCGCGCGGGAGGCCAATCAGGGCACGTCCCGGTGACGTGTCTCGCGGGGCAAGCACAATTCCGGGGGGGAGAAGCACGGTTTGCGCGGGAAAGTAAGTCCGGCGCGCTAGCCGTGTCCGCCATGTTGCCGTTACAGCGGCGGTTCCCGGGGATCGAGCTAAGCGCCACGCGCGATCTGGGGGACGAGGCGCGGGAAGGCCCCTCGATCCCCACACACTTTACCGCCTGCAATTGTTGAGTACAGGTCTTCTGGCCTGGGTAGCGGGTAATGGTGTGTTTTTAACACTGGATTAATTGTAACTTTGTAGTCTCCGCAGAGCCTAAGACTGCCGTCTTTCTTTGGCGCCACCACAAGCGGGGTTGCCCAGTCGCTATGTGGTACTTGTCGTAGCATGCCCGTTTCCACCATATCATGGAGTTGTTTTTCCACTTTCTCTTTAAGTGCAAATGGAACAGACCTGGCACGACAAAATACCGGCACAGCGTTTGCATTCAGGGCTATTTTTGCATCAAAATTTTTCACGGTGCCTAGTGTCTGAGAAAACACTGCAGGGTACATTTTCTGCAATGAAACAACTCTGTCCTCTGCAGTTACCTGGCCAATCTCGCCCCAGTCTAGCTTAAGACGTTCAAGCCAGTTCCGCCCAAGCAATGCTGGTAGTTTCCGTCCGTTATCTTTAACTACTACTACTGGTAGCATCATGTTCTGATCTTTGTACACTACCGATACTTCACACTGCCCTTTAAGTACCATTTGTTCTCCTGTGTATGTGCGAAGTTTCTTCACTCTGGTGGGCTGACATGTGATATGGGCAAAATGTGAATCGTACACAGCCGCTCCGGTATCAATTAGCATGTTAAGCGGTTTACCTTACACCTGAATGTTGACATCAAAAGACGAGTGTGTCATATTTACAAAATAATACACTTGGTCCTCGGAATCCTCATCAGAACATTCTACTGCATTTGTTCTCTTTGACTGTGCTGCTGTGCACATTTTTTCCAAGTGTCCTACTTTTGAGCAGTTACGGCACACAAAGTTTTTGTACCAGCATACGCTTGAAGAATGCCCTCTGCCGCATCTTTCACATCGCTCCTTCTTAGGAACGTGGCTCATTTGCGCCTTTTTAGTCAATTTCTTCGAATGGCTCCTAATTGCATTTAACGACTCGTCCTTGTCCCTTCCTTTCATAAGCGCTGCCTCTCTTGCCGTCATTTCTCGGTCCAAGGCAATCTTGCAGGCGCTTTCAAAAGTCAACTTCTCTTCTGCGAACAAAGTGCGCTGGATTTCCTCGTTCCGTAACCCTGCCACGAGCCTGTCGCGGAGAGCATCCTGTAGGAAGTCGCCTTAGTTGCATTTTCTAGCCGAGTGTTTTAACTCGACTATGAAATTCTCTACGCTTTCACCTTCGTGCTGCGTCCGCTTATTAAATCTACAGAGTTCAGCTATCACCAAACTTCTTGGACTGTAATGCTCTTTTAGCAAACGCTTGGATTCAACGTAAGTTGTCTCGCTTGGGGAAGATGGCACTACAATGTTCTTCAAGACTTCATAAGCTTCAGCTCCTATCACCGTCAAGAACACCGGTAGCTTTTTTCCCTCATTTATGTCATTCGCTTGCACAAACAGTTCAAATCGTTCTAAGTAAGATTCAAAATTCTGTAACTTAGGATCAAACTCGGTGATTTTGCCTAAGCGCGACATTTCTGTCCGTCAATAGGAACCGTAGAGTCACCTCTGTGCTGTTCCTGTTGCGGTCGTTGTTGCAGACTGGTTGTGCTACGTTGCTCCTTGCCGGTCTGCCCCTCAGCGCAGCGGAAAAAAAGTACGCACAGTGTGAACGGGAAGCGTTGGCCTTGATATTTGGACTTAAAAAGTTTCACCGTTATCTGTATGGGCGGAACTTTAGATATTGACACGTACACATGTTTATCTTTCACCGGTGGCCGCTTTCAACACCGGCTGACAAATGTTAAACTTTATCGCTCCGCGCAGGACGCGCCTGCATTGGAAGCTTCTCGGACGTTATCAATGCTTCTATCCGTCGTCTGTGGTCACCGACGCCCTTGTAATCTGATTGTATGAGCGACGCGAATTGTCTAGAACTTTCTGGAAGACACGCGGGCATCAGGGATTGATCTGGAACCTTCGATGACTCAGGTATAAAAGCCGACGCGTTTCACCGCTGATCAGATTTCGACGATCGCCGACTGTGTTCGCCGCTATCGTTGTGCTTCAAGTGTAACTTGCTTTTGTGGGCACAGGTTCGCCCAATAAAGAATCACTTTCGTCATTCCCAGTTTTACGACTGTTTGCTTCATCGTCACTACTACGTGACATCTGGTGGAGGTGCTTTTATGTCCTTGTACCGGACCCCCCCGTCCAGCCGTGAGCCAAGCCCACACCGTCTAGAAGACGTCGACGCCTACCCCGACCAGCGAGCTAGTCGCAGGCTACTGAACCTGCCACCGGAGTACGAACCCCTACCTGAGAAGACCAAGAGGACAAAAGTCATGACCTCGGCAGCAGCTACCATGACAGCCCCTGTGCCAACATCTGCGGTCGTGATGCAACCATCCAGGGAGCCGCCGACTTTCCGCGGTTCGCCATGTGAAGACGCCGAAAGCTGGCTGGAGGCATACGACCGGGTCGCTACGTTCAACAAGTGGGACTGCGACGAAAAGCTGCGCCATGTTTACTTCTCTCTTGAAGACGGCGCCAGAACCTGGTTCGAGAATAGGGAACGTTCACTAACAACCTGGGACCTCTTCCGAGCCGCCTTCCTGGACACCTTCACGAGCGTCGTCCGTAAAGAAAGAGCTGCAGCCTTGCTGAAAAACCGTGTACAGCTCCCGAATGAGAGCATCGGTATGCACACTGAAGAAATGACTCGATTGTTCCGGCACGCCGATCCAGCTATGCCCGAAGACAAGAAAGTTCGCTTGCTCATGCGGGGAGTTAAGCAGGAGCTATTCGCCGGACTGGTACGGAATCCACCAACAACAGTCCAAGACTTTCTCTCGGAGGCTACGACGATCGAGAAAGCACTGGACATGCGCAACCGGCAATACAATCGCCGTTCGACGCCACACTATGCCGAAGTCCAAGGACTTTCCGACGACCTACGAGACACCATCAGGGCGATAGTACGCGAAGAGCTGCGGAAGTTGCTACCGTCGTCGCAGCCTCAAGTTGCTTCCATCGCCGATATCGTGCGGGAGGAAATCCAGCAATCGCTAGGACTTCCCGAACCGCCGCAACCCCAGCCGGAAGCGATGACATACGCCGCCGTCGCCCGTCGTCAAGGCCCCCCTCCGCGCTCGCGCCAGGGCCCCGTAACGCCGCAATTCCGTCGCCCAGCGCCGCCGCCGCAGCCAGCACGCCCGCCCGTCGCCCAGCGCAGCTACCCGAGAAAAACGGACATTTGGCGCGCCCCCGACCACCGCCCGCTCTGCTATCACTGCGGGGAAGCCGGCCATGTCTACCGCCGATGCCCATACCGCGAGATGGGCCTACGAGGGTTCGCCGTCAACGCGCCACGTCCACAGCTTGGCGAGCGACCACGTGACATCGCCGGCTACCTCGCCGGAGCTCAGTGGCAACCACGACGACCCTCACGCTCGCCGTCACCAGGCCGCTACATCTCGCCCCATCGCCGTCAGTACACCGGTCCCACTCGGGGCCGATCTCCCAGTCCTTACCCGGGAAACTAAAGGCAGCAACCGATGGAGGTGCGGTTGCTGTACGACGCAATACCGAAGATCCTCCGCCGCCGACGAAGAAGATTCGCGAATCACCACGACGAGGTATCAGCACACCGCCTGGCAAGAGCCCTAACGACAACACTTCGCCGCCGAAAGAAGACCTACCGACGCGACGTAGCAGCAGCGCAGCAAGCCGACGCAGCCGTGATCCGACGCCACGACTTAACCGCAACGCCAGACGACGGTCTACCGACTTAGACGTGCTAATCGATGGTCATCACGTCACTGCTCTCGTCGACACTGGAGCCGACTATTCCGTCTTCAGTGGCCCGTTCGCCGCTAAGTTGAAGAAGGTGAAGACTGCCTGGCAAGGACCCGATATCCGTACAGCGGGAGGCCACCTAATAACGCCGGCTGGAATCTGCACAGCACGAATCACTGTGAACAACCGCACTTACCCGGCGAGCTTCGTAATCCTGCAGCACTGCTCCAGGGATGTCATCCTAGGCATGGACTTTCTAAACCAACACGGTGCAGTCATCGACTTAAGGTCCAAGTCGGTAACGCTTTCAACGCACAACGCGATACCACCGGATACAGAAATCAGTTACCATGCCTTGAATGTGCTAGAAGAACAAGTCACCGTTCCGCCTCGCTCCAGCGTAATGATTTCCGTCGGTACCGAAGTGCCTGCAGACATGGAGGGCGTCATCGAGGGCGATCATCACTTACTGCTCGACCGTGAAATTTGCGTCGCTAGAGGCATAGCAGAGCTACGTGCAGGGAAAGCAAGGGTGATGCTCACGAACTTCAGCCCCGAATACAAGCACATTAACAAAGGCACCACGGTCGCCTACATCGACGAAATAGTACAAGCCAGCAGTGCTTTTACCTTCACGGATTCCAGTGCACCTGCAACGACGACTATAGTACCTGAACCAACTTTCGACGTCAATCAGAACCTTCCCAGGCATAGGAAAGAACAACTAAAAGCTCTGCTCCTGCAATACAAGGACTGCTCCTCGTCGTAGTCAAAAGTTCGACCAACCCCTGTCGCCAAGCACCGCATCATAACCGACGAAAATGTCCGCCCACTCCGTCAGAGCCCGTACCGAGTTTCGGCGCGCGAACGCGAAGCCATAAGGCGACAAGTCGACGAAATGCTACGCGACGACATCATCCAGCCGTCCAAGAGTCCGTGGGCGTCCCCCGTGGTGTTAGTGAAGAAGAAGGATGGAACCCTACGTCTCTGCGTCGATTATCGTCGCCTCAACAAGATCACGAAGAAGGACGTATACCCCCTCCCACGGATTGACGACGCCTTGGATCGACTCTACAACGCAAAGTATTTTTCGTCGATGGACCTCAAAACCGGCTACTGGCAAATCGAAGTCGACGAGAGGGACCGGGAGAAGACTGCCTTTATAACACCAGACGGACTGTTCGAGTTCAAGGTCATGCCGTTTGGTCTTTGCTCGGCACCTGCGACTTTCCAACGCGTCATGGATACAGTACTGGCAGGCTTGAAGTGGCAGACTTGCCTCGTGTATTTGGACGACGTCGTTGTGTTTGCCTCAAGCTTCGCAGAACACCTGCGGCGCCTTGAAACAGTTCTTCAAGCTATCAAGACCTCCGGACTCACGTTGAAGCCAGAAAAGGGCCGCTTCGCATACGAGGAGCTCTTGTTTTTGGGCCATGTCATCAACAAGTCTGGAGTGTGCCCTGACCTACAGAAAACGGCGGCCATCACTGACTTTCCTCCGCCCGCCGACAAGAAGGCAGTGCGTAGATTTCTTGGCCTGTGCGCCTATTACAGGCGCTTCGTCAAGGATTTTTCACGGATCGCAGAGCCACTGACGTACCTCACGAAGGCCGACGTCGAGTTCAAGTGGGAGACGCCGCAAATCGAAGCATTTGAAGAACTGAAGCGACGCCTACAATCGCCGCCCATCCTTGCGCATTTCGACGAAAACGCCGATACCGAAGTCCACACCGACGCAAGCAGCGTAGGACTCGGCGCCGTGCTTGTGCAGAGGACTGATGGACTAGAAAGGGTTGTAAGTTACGCTAGCCGGTCGCTATCGAAGGCGGAAGCAAATTATTCCACAACAGAAAAGGAGTGCCTCGCCATCATCTGGGCTACATCAAAGTTTCGCCCCTACCTCTATGGCAGGCCCTTCAAAGTTGTGAGCGACCACCACGCCTTGTGTTGGCTAGCTTGGCTTAGCCGTGTCCGGGGAAAAGGGGATCCTGGGGGTTGAGCCGAAGCCGGGTGTTTGGACCTTTAAGGCCCCTCGGCAGAGGCAACACACCCCTTTGGCCTCGGCTTCACGTAGACGGCACCCCCGGACTGACCCACCCGGGGGAAATCGGTGGTCGCCTTTTCCTATCCCCCTCTCCAACCTTTTGCTTTCCTGTCTCCTTTCTTTAACTATCCTATCATCTCTTCTCTTCTGTCACTTCCTAATTTTCATAGGCGGCTTGGGTTAACCTTGTGTATGTGCCCTCCCTTGGGTACAATATATTAGGTTATAGTGGCAATGTAGGGTTGGCGCCTGCAGCCTTACACGTTAAGCACTGCAGCGTCCCCTAGTTGGGCTCCGTGGTGGGTGGCCGCCATTGCCGCCGAAATAAAACAAACCGTTATGGGAACACCAGCATTTCCCCGCCTACTTGATCGTCACCCTCTAAAGAGGGGACGCACCGATGAACTTCGCCTGTACTCCAACCGACCAAAAGAAATCTATCCGAAATACCATGTTGTACACAGTGAAAATGCTTCAAAACCGGCCAGATCCATTTCTCCATTCATAGTTGCGAAATCTTTGACGGAAGCTTTAGGCTCAGGTTACAAAGTCATCAAAATGGCTAGCGGAGACCTTCTTCTTGAGGTCCCTCAGAAACAACAGTACGAGAAACTCGGCAACCTTGTGACTTTCGGCAACATACCAATTTCTGTATCACCACACCGATCAATGAATAGCTCACGTGGAGTCGTATCAGAAGCAGACCTCCTAGAATTATCAGAAGCAGAACTCCTGGAAGGGTGGAAAGATCAAAATGTCACCAATGTAAAACGTATCATCATCAGACGGGACAACAAAGAAATCCCCACCAAACATCTTGTCCTCACATTTGGATCTAGCGTTCTGCCTGAAACCATCGAAACAGGATACATTAGGTTAACTGTCCGACCATATGTCCCTAACCCTAGACGGTGCTTCCAATGCCAAAGATTTGGCCATGGCTCACAGAGCTGTCGTGGTCAAATAACTTGTGCAAGGTGTGGAGTACAGGGCCACTCCTCCGACAACTGTACTGGCACTCCTCACTGTGTGAACTGCAGTGGTGACCACGCATCCTACTCACGTTCCTGTCCAAACTGGAAAAGAGAAAAGGACATAATCACCCTAAAAGTCAAAGAAAATATTTCTTTCAAGGAAGCCCGTAAGAGGTGCTCACTTTTCCACAACACATCTTATGCTGATGCGGCGCGTCGGGGGGCAGCGTCGCAGCGGCCACTGCCACCTGCCCAGCCCGCACACAGCGAGCTGTCGCTTGTGGCCCCTGCCCCCGGGGTGGAAGGAGCTAAGCCTACCCCACCCAACCAGCAAACAAGCCCGGTTACCCTAGGGTTACCGGCACCACAACAGTCCAAGGAGGCATCCTGCGCTTCGCGTAGCGAACCGGCAGGACCGCCAGCAGCGCCCACGGTGGGTGCAGTCAAGGCTGCCTCATCCTCTCCGGCCCCTGCTGCCGCTGGCAACAGCCGGCGCAGCTCAGGCCCAAAGGCAGCCCCATCGACCTCCGGGCTGGTGGGCACAAAGGTCTCGTCCTTCGCGGCGAGACTTTCTCGCGAAATTTCTCGCTCGCAAGAGCGTGTGTCCAGCGCCTCACATGAGGCAATGGACACTACACCCATCCCAACGGCGCATCAAGCGCCTAAGGAGCGGCGAGGCTCCCTCGACCGCTTCAGAAAGGACAAATCCCGCGTTACAGGGCCTGGAAAAGGTTCTGTAATCTAAGGCAAAACTTCCTTTTTTGTACACACAGCACCAATTTTACTTTCAGTATGGATATACAAATCATACAGTGGAACGTCCGAGGCATTCTTAGGAACCTCGATGATGTGCAAGAACTTCTCCACGAACACAATCCAAAAGTGCTGTGTGTACAGGAAACTCACTTAAAATCGGAACATGCTAACTTTCTTCGACAGTATGTTACGTTTCGTAAAGACCGCGATGATGCTCTTGCATCTTCAGGCGGTGTTGCCATTATAATTCAGAAAACCATAGCGTGTCAACGTTTACCGCTGCAAACGCCCCTCGAAGCAGTGGCAGTTCGACTTGTTCTCTTAAACAGACTCGTCACCATTTGCTCGCTTTACATACCCCCACATTACCACTTACACAAACATGAATTCCAGTCCCTAATAGACGAATTGCCAGAACCTTATCTTGTTCTTGGGGATCTCAATGCACACAGCGGACTGTGGGGCGACTCTCGCATCGATGCTCGAGGCCGTCTAATTGAAGGCTTTCTTTTCTCATCCGGTGCATGTCTGCTAAACAAAAAAGAACCTACATATTATTGTCTTGCAAACAAAACTTTTTCTTCTATAGATCTCAGCATAGCTTCTCCATCCATATTACCCGAACTTGAATGGGAAGTTATAAAAAACCCTTACGGGAGCGACCATTTCCCAATACTGCTGAGAGCAACAAGACAACACGAATCTCCACCACATGCTCCCCGGTGGAAGGTCGATGCAGCGGACTGGGAGAAATACCAAACACTTACCAGTACGATCTCGTGGGCTGACATGTCTTCGCTCGAAATTGATGGTGCCGTCGAGTATTTTTCTAACTTGATAATTGATGCAGCTTCTAAATGTATCCCCCAAACAAGTGGACTTTCTAGCAAACGCCGTGTTCCATGGTGGAATGAACAATGCCGGAACGCGCGTAGGCAGCAGAACAAAGCATGGAGGCAGCTTCGCGATTCTCCTACTGCTGAAAACCTTTTCAATTTTAAGAAAATCAAGTCCCAATGTAGGAGAACGCGCAGACAAGCCAGGAGAGACAGCTGGCAAACATTCTTATCAAGCATCAATTCATACACTGATGAGGCCAAGGTTTGGAACCGGGTCAATAGAGTAAGAGGACGACAAACACATCCGCCTCCCCTGGTAGACACGCAGGGAGACAGCCTGGAGGACCAAGCGAACCATCTGGGTGCACATTTTGAACAAGTGTCCAGTTCATCGCACTATTCTACAGCATTTACAACACACAAATTAGCAATAGAAAAACAAAACTAGACCGAAAGAGCACCGGGAACGAGCCATACAACTTACCTTTCTCTCTAGCAGAACTGGATGCATCACTCTCCTGCTGCAACCAATCTGCCCCAGGCTCTGACCGCATACTATATGAAATGTTGAAGAACCTGTCCTCTGAAACAAAGAAAACCCTTCTCTGCCTGTACAACTCTATATGGACCTCCGGCGAGATCCCCTCTGCCTGGAAAGAGGCCATAGTAATCCCTATCCTGAAGCAGTTCAAGGATCCATCGTCCGTATCTAGTTATCGGCCCATAGCTCTAACAAGCTGCATCTGCAAAGTCTTTGAGAAGATGATAAACCGCCGTCTGATACATTTCCTAGAATCAAACAAGCTGCTTGACCCATACCAGTGTGGATTCCGCGACGGCCGATCCACCACTGACCATCTGATACGCCTAGAGGCTCAGATTCGCGAGGCTTTTGTCCACAAGCAATTCTTCCTGTCTGTTTTCCTTGATATGGAAAAAGCATATGACACCACGTGGCGATTCGGAATACTAAGAGACCTCGCACACTTTGGAATACGTGGCATTATGCTGAATATCATTGAAAGTTATCTGTCCAACCGCAGATTCCGTGTTCGTGTGGGTAATGCCCTATCAAGACCATATGTGCAGGAAACTGGAGTACCACAGGGTGGTGTGCTCAGTTGCACCCTTTTTATCATAAAAATGAACTCTCTGCGTCTGTACATCCCACGCAACATATTTTATTCAGTATATGTCGACGATGTACAGATAGGCTTCACATCATGTAACCTTGCAATCTGTGAGCGGCAGGTTCAGCTTGGACTGAACAAATTGTCTAAGTGGGCAGACGAGAATGGTTTTCGGCTTAACCCACAAAAGTCCACATGCGTCCTCTTCTCCAGAAAGAGAGGTCTGCACCCTGATCCCAACATCGAGATACAGGGTGAAGGTCTACCTGTAAAAACTGAACACAAATTCCTAGGCCTAATTCTGGACGCGAAGTTAACGTTTATCCCACATCTCAAGTATTTAAGAAACAAGTGCCTGAAGACAATGAGCCTCTTGAAAGTGTTGTCTCGCACTACGTGGGGAAGTGACACAAGATGTCTATTGAATCTATATAAGAGCCTCATTCGTTCACGTATAGACTACGGTTCCATTATATATCACTCCGCGACGCCGAGCGCCTTGAAGATGTTAGACCCTGTCCACCATCTGGGTATCCGCCTCTCTACGGGTGCGTTCAGAACAAGCCCCGTAGAAAGCCTTTATGCCGAATCAAATGAATGGTCGCTACATCTACAGAGAACTTACTTATCCTTTGTATACTTCCTAAAAGTGAACTCAAACAATACACACCCTGCCTACACAACTATAAACGATCTGTCCAGTGCCCAAACCTTTCTGAACCGCCCTTCCGTGAGAAAGCCCTACGCACTGCGAGTAAGAAGTCTTGCCGAAGAAATGGATGTGTCACTCCACGAGCACAATGTCATGCCCCCTCCTGTACAGCTGCCACCATGGCAGTGGCAGCTGATTCAGTGTGATCTGTCCTTCATTGAGGTTACAAAACATGCGCCGGTCCTACATATCCGTATGCATTTCCTCGAATTGCAGCACAAATACTCTTGCCCGGAATATTTTACTGACGCTTCAAAGTCACACGCTGGCGTGTCTTACGCGGCGGTCGGTCCATCATTTTCTGCTGCGGGAGTTCTACACCCAAACACAAGCATCTTTACAGCGGAGGCCTACGCCATCCTGGCGGCGGTTAAACACATCAAACAGCTAGACATACGCAAGGCAGTCATTTACACTGACTCTTTGAGCGTGTTGAAATGTTTAAACACTCCAAGTAGGCACAGAAACCCCGTAATCATAACTCTTTATTCCACCATTTGCACCGCGTATGTATCCAAGCAGCAAATTGTGCTCTGCTGGGTGCCAGGGCACCGCGAGATCGAAGGGAATGAGTTGGCCGACAAGCTAGCCACATCAGTTCATACAGACGCTGCCACTTCACCCATAGCCGTCCCTGTAATGGACCTAAAGCCCTTTATCAAGAAAAAGGTCAGGACCTACTGGCAACGTCTGTGGGACAGAGAAACGGGCAACAAATTACACACTATCAAGCCTCATCTCGCTCATTGGCCACCAGAATCGAAGACACGCCGCACGCAGGTTACACTTTGCAGACTCAGGATAGGACACACATACAGTACACATGCTTACTTATTGTCAGGTGGCGATCCGCCTGTCTGTGATGAATGTGGCGAGCCACTCAGTGTACTTCATGTCCTCTTACAGTGCCCTGAACTGGAGCCTCGGAGGAAAAAACATTTTGCATTACCATCACGGCAATATCTCCCATTACATCCTTCTATGTTTTTGGGCAATGAACCTCTTTTTAAATATGAATCACTTCTCGCGTTTTTAAAAGACATACATAATTTCCGTGTTATCTATCCAGGTGACGTGTAGCACGGCCTCTCTGCAGAGGCCACTGCTGCGGTAATTTATTAAAGAAAGCACGTGCCTCGTGGTCTTTGTTCACAAAGGCCTTCGGTAGGCGTTGTGCTGCTTTTATATCCTTAATTTTAGCACCATGACCACTTCTCATACATTCACGACCCACAGATCACTCCACACGTCACTGCCATAATTCTATTCGATATATGTTTTACGCTTATATACCGCGATTTGCTCTTAGGCCCCTTTACAGCCACATAGCATCCTACCATCGGAACCCACTGATCATGGCAAACATACCATTCATTGTCTTGGCGCTCTTTGGCCACATTTGGCCCTTGCGCCAAAAAACACCAAATATCATCATGTGTTGGCTAGCTAATTTGAAGGATCCTTCAGGTCGCCTCGCACGATGGAGTCTGAGACTTCAAGCATTCGACATCACCGTGGTTCACAAGTCCGGGAGAAAGCACTCTGACGCCGACTGCTTGTCTCGCGCCCCCGTCGAACCACCGCCAGGATGACCAGGATGACGACACTTTCTTGGGACCCATCAGTGCCGACGAATTCGCCGAACAACAGCGAGCCGACCCGGAACTAAGGAACCTTGTAGATTACCTGGAAGGCAAGACCGTCACTGTGCCGAAGGTGTTCAGGCGAGGATTGGCGTCGTTTTTCTTGCAAAACGACATTCTCCTAAAGAAGAACTTCTCGCCTCTCCGAGCCAACTACCTCCTCGTGGTACCCTCAGCATTGCGTCCAGAGGTTCTGCAAGCTCTCCATGACGACCCAACGGCTGGACACCTCGGCTTTTCCCGCACGCTCGCGAGGATACAAGAAAAATACTACTGGCCTCGCCTCTCTGCCGACGTCGCCCATTACGTAAGGACATGCCGAGACTGTCAGCGACGCAAAACACCGCCGACAAGGCCAGCCGGACTTCTACAGCCGATCGAGGCACCTCGCCGACTGTTCCAGCAGATTGGGATGGACTTACTGGGGCCTTTTCCGACGTCGACGTCCGGGAATAAATGGATCGTCGTAGCTACGGAATACCTCACCCGCTACGCCGAAACAAAAGCCTTGCCCAAAGGCAGTGCTGCCGAGGTAGCCCGATTCTTCGTTGAGAACATCCTCCTGCGTCACGGTGCCCCAGAAGTCCTCATCACCGACAGAGGTACTGCCTTTACGGCAGAACTAACTCAAGCCATCCGGCGATACAGCCACACAAGACATCGCCGGACCACCGCCTACCACCCGCAGACGAATGGCCTCACCGAGCGCCTAAATAAGACCATCGCCGACATGCTGGCAATGTACGTCGACGTCGAACACAAGACGTGGGATGCCATCCTTCCGTACCTGACCTTCGCATACAACACGGCCGTGCAAGAAACGACGCACATGTCGCCGTTCAACCTGGTCTACAAAAGGAACCCGGCAACGACGCTTGACGCCATGCTACCGGACGTCACCGACGAAGAAAATCTCGACGTTGCCACCTATTTGCAGCGTGCCGAAGAAGGTCGACAGCTCGCCCGACTGCGAATCAAGAACCAGCAGTGGACCGACAGCCGACACTACAACCTTCGACGACGCTACGTCGAGTACCAGCCCGGTGACCGTGTTTGCGTCTGGACTCCGATACGCCGACGAGGACTTAGCGAGAAGCTGTTACGTCGCTATTTCGGACCATATAAGATCACCCGACGTATTGGTGCACTGGACTATGAGGTCGTGCCAGACGGCATTTCGCAATCACAGCGGCGCCGGGCACGACCTGAAGTCATCCACGTGGTGCGTCTTAAGCCTTTCTACGCCCGCTGACAAACTTAGGTACTTTGTTACTCTGTTATTGTTTTTTTTGTTATTTTGTTTATTACGCATGGTTTTGTTTTCGCTTTCGTGTTTGTTTGTAGCATCGGGACGATGCTTTTTAAGGGGAGGGTATTGACACGTACACATGTTTATCTTTCACCGGTGGCCGCTTTCAACACCGGCTGACAAATGTTAAACGTTATCGCTCCGCGCAGGACGCGCCTGCATTGGAAGCTTCTCGGACGTTATCAATGCTTCTATCCGTCGTCTGTGGTCACCGACGCCCTTGTAATCTGATTGTATGAGCGACGCGAATTGTCTAGAACTTTCTGGAATACACGCGGGCATCAGGGATTGATCTGGAACCTTCGATGACTCAGGTATAAAAGCCGACGCGTTTCACCACTGATCAGATTTCGACGATCGCCGACGGTGTTCGCCGCTATCGTTGTGCTTCAAGTGTAACTTGCTTTTGTGGGCACAGGTTCTCCCAATAAAGAATCAGTTTCGTCATTCCCAGTTTTACGACTGTTTGCTTCATCGTCACTACTACGTGACAATATACACTGACCACCAGCCACTACTTGGCATCTTGGGAGAAGAAAAGCCTACACCAGCGTTAGCAGCAGCCCGCATGCAGCGTTGGGCAATGACCTTTGCCGCCTACAGGTACCGCCTTAAGTACCGTAAGGAAAAGAACATGGATGTGGCTGACGCCTTGTCCAGATTGCCTTAAGTAGTACAGGCTGAAGAAGAATCGGCCGAATGTTTGTCAGTGTTTCAATGTCTTCCATTGAGAGCCGACGAAATTGCCAAAGCGTCCAGACGATGTTTGACATTAAGTCGCGTAGCTGACTTTACTCTCAATGGTTGGCCTAGTTGCTGCTCAGAAGAACTCAAGGCGTATTACGTATGCCGAGATGTTATTGTCACTGGAGCAGGGCTGCGTAACGTGGGGAGTCCGGGTTGCCATCCCTGAAGTGCTAAGGTATCGCGTGCTCGACCTGTTACACGACGAACATCCTGGGGCAAGTCGCATGAAAATGCTGGCCCGCAGTTTTGTTTGGTGGCCTGGAATTGACAAAGCCATAGAAGAGTACGTAAAGAAATGCACAATATGCCAGGCAGTACAACCCGCAGCCCAGCCTGTACCACTTCATCCATGGAGCTATCCTACTAGATGCTGGTCACGCGTGCATGTAGATTTTGCTCAAACGAGTGCAAATGTGTTTCTTGTTCTTGTTGACTCATTTTCCAAGTGGGTCGGGGTATGGCCTATGTGGTCCACGTCTACTGCAAAGACAATTGAAAGGCTTCGAAGTGCTTTTGCAGCTTACGGGTTCCCGGAAACACTGGTAAGCGATAATGGGCCGCGATTTACTGCAGCCGAGTTTGCAGACTTCATGGCCACCAACGGCGTGAGACACATCCGCACTCCTCCTTATCATGCAGCTTCAAACGGCGCAGCCGAACAAACTGTGCAGACTGTAAAACGCGCTCTGATAAGGCAAGTCTTGGAAAGCAAATCGTCAGGTGCACGTGATTCGTTCCAGGAATGTATCGACAGTTTTTTGATGGCATACCGCAACACACCCAGTAGTGTGACAGGAAAGACACCAGCTGAGCTTTTTCTCAAGCGACAGCCACGCACAAAACTTTCCTTGTTGAAACCCGACTTTTCCGAGAGCAATGCTCACCAAGCAGCAGGAACTTAAAGAACAGCGAGATAGGCGTCGCGGGAGTGAGCGTTTGTTTGATGTTGGTGATCAAGTGTTTGTGAAAACTGTGCGCGGTGAATGTGCCTCGTGGGAGGAAGGTGTTGTGCACCAGGTTGTGAGTGCGGTGACGTATGTTGTGAAAGTGCGCGAACAACTCCGGTTTATGCACGCCGACCAGTTGCGGTCACGTCATGCTGACCCGGCAGCAAGGCTGGAACCCAGGTGGAGACTCGAAAATCCTGTGACGCAGCACAGCGACATGGCAGCAGAGAGCACGTCATCGGTCCCAGCAAACGCAAACGCAGCTCCAACGCATCCAGTTCAGCAAGCTAAACGGCATATCCCACCTCTCATCATAGACTGCCCCACACCGTCAACGGAGTCTACGCCTTTAACGTCGACGTCACAGCCGGAGGCACGGTTAGCTGCACCGCCAGCGGAAAGGCAACCGCTACGGCGCAGCACGCGCACCCGCAAGCCACCGGACCGTTTCAAGCACGAGGATTTTGCAAAATAACAATAAATGTTAGAGGGAAGGAAATGTGATAACGTGCAGCGCATGCAACTGCGCCGAGGCTATCTAATGTGTGACGTCACACCTGCCTATAAAAGGGTATGCGCTTTGTGAATAAAGGCGTTCTTGTTTTGTGGCCTAGGTCATATCAGCAATGTCCGCTCCTACATCGCCAGTTGGGAAGTGTGTCAGCTATATCAACGACTGTCAGGATGCCAGCACCCGCCGTGGTTGCTCAGTGGCTATGGTGTTGGGCTGCTGAGCACGAGGTCGTGGGATTGAATCCCGGCCACGGCGGCCGCATTTCGATGGGGACGAAATGCGAAAACACCCGTGTACTTAGATTTAGGTGCACGTTAAAGAACCCCAGGTGGTCCAAATTTCCGGAGTCCCCCACTACGGCGTGCCTCATAATCAGAACTTGTTTTGGCACGTAAAACCCCATAATTTAATTTTTTTTTCAGGATGCCAGCCTGGATTACTGACACCTATTCCTCTGCCAGAAACCATTTTTCACACTGTTGGCATTGACTTCATCGGACCTTTACCGATGACTACAGCAGGAAACCGCTACATCATTGTGGCCGTGGACTATTTGTAGAAGTACGTCGAAGTGGCCGCTGTGCCATCTATTGCGTCCGGCCACCTAATCGATTTTCTGAAGCTACGATTTGAATGGAGACATGGCATGCCAAAAAATTATTATCAGACCGTGCCACGACATTCCGCAGTCGCGAACTAAGAAATTACCTTAGTACAGCAGGACTGCAGCACCATTACATGTCCGCATTTCATCCCCAGGCAAATGGCCTTACGGAGCGAACTAACCAAAGCATCCAGGCACGACTCGCTCCGTATACGAAAATAGGGAAAAAAGGAGACGCCGACTGGGACATTCACCTTCAGTCAGCGGCGTACGCCGTTAACACGGCGCTGCAGACGTCTACCGGGACAACGCCATATGAAACCGTCTACAGGAAGGTGCTCCAGCTGAAAGCGGTCCTTAGCCTAGACACTCCAGTTACCATCGCCAGCTCCGCCGACCGAGCGTCCACCTTTAAAAATATTAGGACAGCAGCGATCAGAAGAGCTTCAAAAAGCGCAAGAAACGCAGAAACGCCACTATGACCGCCGACATCGACCTGCTCCGGTTTATAATGTCGGTGACGAGGTGTGGGTACAAAGGGGAGTCAGCGCACCAGGCCAGAAGTTACTACCGAGGTTAGAAGGGCCCTTCAAGATTACTGAACGCATAGGAGAGAACACCTGGCGCGAGAGCACCGCAATTGCAGGTGCGAGCCTCGACAGGCGTAAAAGAAATAACTTCGCCGTGCACGTGTCACGCCTCAAGAAAAGGTTCCCAGGCTTGAACTTAACTGTAAATTTTAAAATGAACTATCGATCTCTTTTTTTCAGGTCCGCAGCGTGGCCGAGTGTGTAGACAAAAGACAGTTTTAGCAGAGCGCCGCTTACGCTCCGCTCAGCTCAGATTTCACGCTCTGAGATACTGCAGGGAACTGCGTAGATTTCTCATTTGATAAGCGCGTCTTGCCGAGAGGCGAGCGACGCGCTATCAACTCGGCTGCAAAACAACGATGAGGCCAAGTAGACACGCTGTCACGCTCCGCTCAGTCGACTTTGTAGCGGAGCGAGGGATGCGGTCTTCGTTCCGCTGCCGGTATGAGCGTTGTGCGCAAGCGCAATAGCCTTCCCGCTAAGCGGTTGTGTGGCATTTGCTAGCACATGCCGGTCTGAGCGGAGCGGACAGCAAGCGCTCAGCTAAAACACTCTAAAGATGCGCACTAGGGCTTGAGCGCTCGGACCGCGAGCGAGGAAGAAGCAGAAGTAAACCAGGCGTTCTGGCGGAAGGCCGATTGTCTGTGCTTCCATTCATTACAATATATATATATATATATATATATATATATATATATATATATATATATATATATCTTGTTTTTTTCGATGCCGCCGGCAACTTCTTTCGTCCACAAAACCGGATAACCCTTTGGTAAATTGACGTGAAAGTACTGACTTTAATGTATTCAACAGTTGCACGCATGATCCCTTACCCATATTTCGTACTTCTTGGTTCCAAGTGTTCTTGCTGTGCCGTTTCATTTACCTTGGGACACTTATTTTTGTAGTAATGAAGTAGTGCATCACTTTCGTGCAGAAAAAGAATGCAGCAGTTCTAATAGCTTCATTTTTGTCTTGCATTTGCTTGTCGAACCAGCAGCGTGATAACTTCTGGTGTATAAATGAGCGCACAAATGCTCTCATTTGTGATCCTAATAACTTAAGCTGTTGAACACACATTGTTGTTAGGCAGGCACCAATTTCATGGACTGTAGCAATATTCATTTAATTAACATGTTGTTTAGGCACCTAGAACAAACGGTGTACATTTGCATGTGTTCTCCAGTCTAAAACCATTACAACATATATGTCACACCTTCTTCCATTTCATCTTGCAAAATTGTGCTTTTTCAATCTCTGATGCAGTCGAAATTTCTGTTCCAGACATGCAGTAAAGAGGATGGCACCAGTCTAAAGCAACACACTCCACACACCAAAGACAAGCTACTTCCTGCTACAGCAAGGCCATTGTGTGGACTTTGGCTGTTACTACAAGGTAAACAACACCAATTTCAGAAATAAATATGCTTGCTATATGTTGTATTGGCTCGCTAGTCTTGAAATACATGTCATTTGTTTGTGGCAGGTGATATGAATAATTTTCCAGAATTACGGTTCAGCATAATCGGTTCAAACATAAAAGAAAACACTGCATGAGTTTGGCTAATCTGTGCTGTATCTCATGTGTTACTGTTCTACCCCAACAGAATATGCACCAAGCACACCATGGTCCTCATCACAGGAGCCCCCATCTACCCTGACATGAAGGGGCTGGAGCCGAATTTACAAGGATTTTACACCACAAACAAAGGCGCGGACGCAGAAGTATTTGGATGAGATATCAAGTCTACGGAGGACCGTGTCAAGACTGAAAAGAGCTTCAGCCATCATTCCACCAGCACGGATATTGGCCGAGTCATCCAGGTACCTCAACAAAGACTTTCTAGAAATTCTTCATGTTGAGATGCAGCTGCAACCATTGAAGAAGCAGTAGTAAGTGGTTCGTGAGGAAAGGGAAAGGTTGGCGCTATCTTCTGCAGCCCTTGAGGGAGCACAGCTCAGAGCCAGAAGAAGCGAAGAAGCACGGAAGACGCTGGCCAAAAGAGTTCCATCAGTTTGCCCTTCCCGACTAGTAGGCCTTCTACTGCGCCACTGAAGCATTTTGCCTCAAAAAGTAAAATTAATTTTGTATAACTCTCTTTTTTGTTCCTATCTAAATTATTGTACACTTGTGTGGGCCACGACCACAAAATCAAACCTACAGAAAATATCAATCATACAAAAACGGTTACTTAGGATAATCTATGGACTACCTTATGAATACACAACAAGGGATCTCTTCGTTAAATTTGATATTGTTAATATATTTAGTTTTTACCACTATAGGCTACTGCGTAGGTACAAAGCGGAGTTGAAAAACCACGAGTACAGCTTTTCTAGTCTCGTGTCGTTAAGCTTATCCCAATCACCGTATCCACACCGTTACAAAGCTCACTGGGTCTTACCGACTACACGAACTAACTATGGACGGCAAATGCTGCAATACCAGTTACCTCTCATACTAAATGAATTGATCGACGCGCAAATTAGTTTTCCGGACATCAATAATTTGGGCATACGCTAATTTTTCGTAAAAAGAAATCAACAATAATCAACTCTCATCTACACACCTTCTCCTAATTCAGGTGATTTCTTGCTGGTTATTTTTCTTTTCTTTTATTTTTCTTTTATTTTTGTGAACGAAGCTATGTTATTTGTTACCACGGCTGTATTTATATCTATGTATGCATGCGTATATATGGGTCTATATATATATGTATATATGTATATATTTTTATTTATATGCGCAAATTTGTGAATATATATGGGCGATCATGTATGCCTGTAGATGCGTATATGCACTTTTTCTTTTCTGTCTTTTTTATGCCAGCGTCAGAAAATGCATATTTTCTTCTTTCCTTTTTATTTTTCTTATTTTTCGTTGGTTCAGTTGCAGAACCAACACTATTACGTATGTGCACTCAAATGTTTTTGCACTGTATGCCCCACTGCTGCTGCCTCTTGTTCTTCCTCATCCAAACATGAAGGTCAACAGATTGTTTGCTCATACTTAATACCATTTACTGTCTAGTAGCATACCATATCTGTAGCAGTATTTCTTAGTGTACGTTGCCATGTGCAATTCCTCTTCAGAAATAGCCGATGCAGTATCGACATGCGTCTTGCATTAACCGTTGCACCGTGTGCTATGCAGCATTCGACTTTTCTTAATGTTTTTGGCCTTCAGTGCTTGCAGAGCCGAGTGGCTTCTTTCATGAAGACAAGCTTTCTGATTGCCATATTTAATTCCTAGTCTCATTCAGCATTGGTCTTCTTGCTCGATAGCCTGGGTGTAGGCCTGCTTGTGTAGCCTTGCCTGGATGTAGCCTTGCCTTGTTCGATAACCTTCAGTCTAGCACAAGCTACACTGAAGTGATTGATTACAGAGTCTGGTTTCGCTGTTGTCCCACTTGGTCGTGGTCACCGTGTTAGGTTTCTCGGATGTGGGGACCTGGTAAGTTGCATTGGGAAGCAGTCTCTCGAGGTAAGCACCTGCTCCTGCAGTCCGCGCAGCAACATAGACTGCCAATTTACACGCACCGTGACTGGTGCTCCCCGTTCTGTCCTTTCCTGCTGTAGCCATGTGCCAATTTTGATTCGGGCCTTCGTCAGCTGCAATTTGGCCAGCATACCAGAGCAGCATACGTGCTTACATGGTCTGAGGTGTATGAAGTTGATAGCCACCTAGGTGGAAAGACCCGCAAAAGTGGCTGCCGAAGGCGATGCCCACGAAACCGACTTGTCCATCAGAAGGACCGCCTGTTGTGCTAGTTGGTCTAACACACACACACACACACACACACACACACACACACACACACACACACACACACACACACACACACACACACGCACACACGCACACACGCACACACACACACACACACACGCACGCACGCACGCACGCACGCACGCACGCACGCACACACACACACACACACACACACACACACACACACACACACACACACACACACACACACACACACACACACACACACACACACACACGTCTGTCACGCGCCTTTCCCATCCGAGGTGACAAAAAACAAATCTAAAAAAGTTAACAGTACTATCTGCCTCAGGCAACAGAGTTCAAATAGTTGAGGTCGGCACTGTGCAAAAGAATTGACGCTTCGCTTATGCAAATATCTGCGTTCTTTTGGATATAGACTGCTTCTGGAGCCACTCGAGCCGTGTAGGTTGTTGATTTGCCTAAGATAGTGGTCTCGTAAAATCGTACCTCGCAACCGCACGTAATGATATGGGCAACCAAATGTGCATACTTGTCCTCTCTTTTTTTTTCTTAACTTTTAGCGCATGCTCCCTGAGCCGGTCGTTTATGCACCGTTCGGTTTGGCCGATGTACACGAAACCGACCATGTCCATATTGAAAGATGAAAAAGGGGCATCAAGTGTGAGCGATCATAGAATTATAGAAATCAAGATCGAAGAAACCGTAGATGCCGGAAATAATAAAGCCGTTAAATTGATCGACTGGGATAAGTTTCGCAAAATAAGAGACGACAGGAAGCAAGAGCCGATCGAAAACATAGAACAGTGGGCTAGAAACATCATCAAAGATGTAAGCGTAGCCACTCACACTATAACGCCGGACCAACCGGTAGAGAAGATTGATAGACGTCTCGCACATATGTGGGAGGCGAAACAGTCTTTACAACATAGATGGCGTCAACAAAAGTACAATAAAAAGTCTACGTAAGCGAATAGCTGAGTTAAACAAAAAGATTGAAGAGCATAGCAAACAGTTATGCAAACAGCAATGGAATGAGTTCTGCAATGCTATGGATGGTCAGATTTTTGCTGGCCATGCGTGGCGTATACTCAAATACCTGCTAGATCCAGACAATAAAAAACTATCTCAAAAACATAACTTGCGAAAACTTTTGTACGGACGCAAAGGGAAAGATGAACTCATCGCCGAGGCAAGCGCTACATACCTTCCCTCCAACCCAATAGTCGAGCATGGGCGATATAAAGCAAAGCCTAATGTGTCCTTGGATGAGGACATCACTACACAAGAGATTAGAGCAGTGCTGCAAAAACTCAATACGAAATCTACCCCGGGGCCAGACAGGATTAATAACAAGATGCTAAAAAACCTGGATGATCAGACAATAGAGAATATCACGAAATACATAAAAGAATGCTGGACCAAGGGCTCTATACCACAACAGTGGAAGGAAGCCCAGGTCATACTTATTCCCAAACCTGGCAAACCAATTAATATTTCAAATCTGCGGCCCATATCTCTCACCTCTTGCGCAGGAAAGCTTATGGAGCACGCATTCCTTATCAGAATAAACAATTACCTGGAAGAAAACGAAATATATCCAAATACTATGTTGGGCTTTCGGGCTGGTCTCTCTACTCAGGACGTTATGCTGCAAATCAAGCATCAAATACTAGACAGTAAAACGAGGTCAACCAGAGCTATATTAGAGTTGGATCTCAAGAAAGCATTCGACAAAGCAGCAAATTCGGCCATACTCAGTCAGGTCAGCCACCTAAACTTCGGAGAAAGGGCGTACAATTACATCCGAGACTTTCTAACGAATAGGAAGGCTACCCTCACGATGGGGGAACTCAAGTCAGAGGTGAGGGACATGGGTAGTTCGGGTACGCCTCAGGGCTCCGTGATATCGCCCATGCTCTTTAACCTCATTATGATAGGATTGCCGGAAAAGTTCGAAGACATCGAAGGAATCAATCACTCCTTGTACGCGGATGACATTACCATATGGATCTCGCAAGGCAGTGATGGAGAGATGATGGACCAGAAATTACAGGAAGCGGTATGTAAAGTAGAGGAGTACCTTACAGGCACGGGGCTTGAATGCTCCCCAGAGAAATCAGAGCTTCTCCTTTACAGACCCGCCCTCAAGGGCAGGCCGCCCAAGAGGTACATCAAAGAGAGAGAGTACGAAGAGATACACATTCGTACAAAGAATGGCGGGGCCATCCCCATCGTTGAACAAATTAGGGTCCTGGGCCTCAATATTGAGTCTAAAGGAACTAACGGCGAAACCCTTCGAAAGCTCGGGACCAAGGTCACTAACGCTATTAGGCTGATTAGGAGAATTACGAACAAGTATCAGGGAATGAAAGAGGCTAGCATTGTTAGGCTCATTCAATCTATTGCGATAAGCCACATCATTTACGTAGCTGCGTACCTTAACTGGTACAAGGCAGAAAAGAACAAAATCAATACGCTCATAAGGAAAGCTTTTAAGCAGGCCCTAGGCTTGCCCGACAGCACCATTACAGAGAGATTAATGCAGCTGGGCATGCATAACACCTTAGAAGAATTGATCGAAGCTCAGCAGATAGCTCAGCTGGAAAGACTCGCCAGCAGCCGGACTGGCAGAAGTATACTCGACAAATTGCGAATAAATTACCATAACCAGCAAGCACCGAAGGTTACGTTGACCAGAGAGATCTGGAGCAGGATTAAAATCCCCAATTTACCCAAAAATATGCACCCGGAATTCAATCAGGGCAGGAGAACGAGCAGAGCTAAAACTCTACTGAAAGTCTATGGCAATGATGAGGAAGCGCTGTTCGTGGACGCCGCGGAATATTCAAATCACCTAGCATTTACAGCAGTAGCAATTAATACAAAGCAAGAAAGCGTACGCACGTGTTCAATCAAAACCACTGTCTCTGAGGTTGCGGAGGAGGTTGTCATCGCTCTGGCTATCGCTTCTCCCAAAAATAGATACATTATTAGCGACTCTCAATCGGCTATACAAAATTATGCCAGAGGGCGGATATCAGCTGAAGCTGCAAAAATTATAAGCAGTGAAACCAAACTTATATCATCTGAGGAATGTTACAAGGAAATCATCTGGTTTCCAGCCCACACAGACTGCGAATCCACCGCCAACCCAAACCTTAACGAGTCTGCCCATCGTGTTGCGCGAGGACTCACTAACCGCACCCGACTAGGGGGGGCTCTGGCAGAGGTGGAGATGGAACGGATGGATAGGGCTAGACTTTTCTCATTCAGTGACATTACCCAATTCTACAAAAAGTCGAGGTGTATATATCCACCTCCTAACCAAAAATTAAACAGGTCTCAGGCGGTTGACTGGAGGCGACTTCAAACCAGAACTTACACGAACCCGGTACATCTTAACTGCATCTTTCCAGATTTATACCCTCAGGCCAAATGTAAGTTATTTAATGATATAGTAGCCACCCTAGAACACATACTCTGGGATTGTGAAATAGTTCAGAGAATTGCAGTCTCCCCGGATGAACTAAGGGCGCGGTGGTGAACCGCACTGACTAGCTCTGATCTTCAGGACCAACTTTGGCCCATCCAGCAAGCCCGGGAAGCTACCGAGAGACAGGGTCTCTCTGCTGCCCCCGGCGCGGCCTAGACCCAGGCCATCAATTTGCCGGATATTTATTAAAGTTGACTCGCACACACAAGTGTGACCTACACATTGGTGGCCCCCAAAATAGCAAAAAAATAAACGAGCAGGTTGGAACGAAGGTAACGTTCAATTTCCGTATAGTCCAAGTCGCTGTGTTGGCTGTGGCAGCAGATGCCTGCGTCACCCGATTCCTTCGCAATGCAAGTTGCTCATCTTCAACGGCGACTGTCTGTGCAAACAGGTAGGACACTGTCCAATCTGCTTGCACTGCTGGTTGTCGCTCGTTACCAGACCGCCATGTGCGACGACGAAGGTGAGCCGTTTACGAGTACGCGCTAATGATTCCAGCGTATCTCGACATGCAATTTTTATTTCTGCTCTTATACGAGAAGGTGCACTGCTTGTCTTCTGCCAATAAAGTCGCACGTTCTGTTCACTCACTTGTGTCTTGTTTTTATGGGCGTCAGTAGAGGCTCTTTGGTCTCCTTGAAATCATACCGCAAAAACTACGCGGCAGCCAAGACAATAGAGAGTTTTAGTTTCACGTACGTGGAAGAGTTGGCGTACGTGGAGCTCCTACGTGACTGAAATGCGCATGCGCAGAACGTGGAGGCCGCCCGCGCATCTTGCGGACGCGCGTGAAAACTTCGCGCTTGCGTTGCGTGCTCTACGTACATGGCGGTCCGAAGGGGCGCTCTCGCGAGTTACGAAACTATCGAGAGACAGCAGGTTTCAAGATGGCGGCAGACCAAGCGAATGCTCCGAGCAGTGCTCTGCGCCTAAGATTTTCAAAAAGTGACGACTTAGATCTACTTCGTGGTGTTCGAGAGTGCAACCCATTCGAAGACATGATGCGGCATCCAATGAGATGGACTGAAATCGCCGTGCGGCTGTCGGCGGCCAGGGGAAAAGTGTTCAGTGCTCGAACTGTGCACGATCGCGCAGACCTCCTGCTCACGCAGTACGCTGACAAGGACAGCAAAAGCCTCTGCACCTTGCTGCTTCAGTTGTGTGTAGCGCAAATAGATAGACGGTAAAGGTCAGTATATTTTTCGCATGCGGAAGCATCCATCGTATGTATGCGAGGGCTCCACGCAGGGACTTCTGGCGCTGCTTCTGCGTACGTGAAACTATAAACGTAGCGGACGCGTGCTGCGGAACATACGCAGAGTTCTCACGTTTGCGTACGCAAAGCATCCACGTGCGTGAAACTAAAACTCTCTAATGAGGCGTGCCGCAACGCCAACCGGGCGAGCGCGGCGCGTACCAGGGTACACGACCGGTAAAAAGCGGCCATATTGAATTTTGCTAAAAAAAACTACATTTCCGCTTCCTGTTTGAGCAGCGGCATCTGTCTTATGCCTACGTAAGTTTCATGCGCTGCCGCTTCTTATTTTCGTACCACTGTGGAAAGTAGTTTCTCTTCTCTAAAGTTGGTTCTTTTTTGTATGGCGCGCCGCTGTATGAATGGTAGAAATGCTGGAAAAGGGGTTTGTGTTCGAGTTTCCGCGTAACAGAATTATGTTTTCTCGTATATTCAAATTACTATCTAGCGCTAGCATGCCTGCAGGTTGTGGTTAAGTCGTACTTTACGATTTTTCTGACGCATTTTACTTCGAGAAATTCAATTAGTTGACCAGCGCCTCTGCGCCACGCGGAGGGCCTGCGTGGTACGGGACGATTTTCTTTCTTTACCGGACAACAGCACCGACGCCGACACTGGATTTTCTGCGACACGGGGCCCTCAACGCTGTCGCGTTAAAATGGAGAACGGCAGCTTGTCTTGCCGACAACGTACGACGGTGCCGCCGCCCCGGGAGAGCGGAAGGAAACTAGGCGCGCACGAGCTTGGAATGACGACTAATAGAGGGCGATGTACACGTAGACATGGCCGCCGCGGGCCGCACAGCGGTGAATCTTGGAGAGACCTTTATTATCTACCATCTGTGGTAGATTATGTTGACAATGGCGCCTATTGATAACTAATTTACCCAAAATGCATATCCAAGTGATTCGACGTATAAGGTGTTTCTTAGAATGAAGTGATTTTACAATAAATTCGGGACCTGAGTTGAAAAATCCACGGAACCCTAGCCTTAAACTGGTTCGCTGTAAAAATTACGGTACAATCCATCTCAACATGACTGTCGGCGGTAATGCAATTAGCGTTCAAGCAACATAGCTACAGACCGCACTGCTGAGGTGACCTTTATTTAAAGGGACACTAAAGGCAAATAAAAAAAATGTCACAGTTTCGCCCTAAGGGCGAAGCAATGAATGCGATAGCAACACAGCAATGTCATACGAAGTAAGGTGAGCGGCTTTGGTAGCAATATGAATTGTAGTAAACATGAGCTGATTAAGTAAGCAGGTGTGCTGTGGCGTAAGTAGACCGACATGAAGAGAGACTCGATAACCACGAGGAGGCGCGTGTGAAACGGTGGTGTTGATGAGAAGCGCTTCCCGTGGGCAGCGCGTGCGAAGGGACACACCTGTAGCGCTGCCCTGCCGACCCGGGCAGCATTTCATGTGTAGCGTGCGTTGGAAAATGTGGCCCGACTATTACTAACTGATTGAACAAGCGTGGTGTGAGCGCGCACAAATAAACATGAATAGATCACACTGAATTACTGCCGACAACGACTGTCAAAAGGCTGGCAGCAAGCGCATATATACGCCGCAGCAGCGGGCGAAGGTACGTGCGGTCTATCGCTTCTACGGAAACTGAGTGGCGAATGCACGGCGCATAAAGGTCAGAGCCGTGTGGAGATAAGAGACGGTGCGGACGAGCGACGAGCGCGGTTGTCGGCAGCGTAGAAGTGCCCCCCCCCCGCGCTCCTTCCGGCGCTGGCTTCCCGCTTCCTTGCTTGCGCGTGGGAGTTTGAGTGCGTTCGCTCTCCTAGCGCGCGTCCCCGCCCGCTTCCGCTCGGGCATACGGCGCGCGGCGAAGATTTTATCTATAGGGAACCTTACGGCGACGGCGACGACGACAGCAGAAATCCGGTAGATGTGTCCATATAATTGCTATCGCAATAAAAGTCAAGCTAAAGTGATACAGCAATGCTCTAAAACGTCTAAGCGAATATAATCGCGAACAGAGCTGTAGTAATCGGGAAATTGAGGTAAATGCAGGACACGATAAGAGACCCCCCCAGGGACATTCAGGTACTTACCCGATCACGAAGGCACTCCTTAAAAATATTATGTCATTAGTACTCAACCACTTGGATTAAAAAGATAATTTTGTTGGATAATAAGACGGAAGAAAATGCTACTTGTGTACTTCTATTAGATTCTTGGAAAAAACTACTTTTTGCGTTACCCTTGATAACGACATGGGTGGGGTAAAGGTTTCGTTTTCGCTCGACTCTGCGCCGCGCGCTTTCGAGTTTCAGTAGTTCCGTTATCGCGTAGTGCTACGCTGGTTTTACCAGGTCCCGCACACTCTCGATTTCAAGAAATGGCCACAGAGGGTGAAAAATCAACCAAGGTAAATATACCTGGTAGCGAAGCTTCCATAGAAGCCCATACGTTCAAAACATGGTTGCTTACCGGCGGTTCATGGGGCTTAGCGCCATCTGTGTGAGGAGGGAACACTTCCGGCGGAAGAAAAAATAATTTGACGTCATATCCGTTAAAAAAGAAGTGACGTCATTTTGTTCTCATAGGCGCGAAATTTGTTTTCGGAGGCCTGCCATTAGAGCTGTATATTCAAATGCCCCGCCATTCGACTTCATGGGCGTTCAGAGTTTTCAGCGGGAAAAGCGATGCCGGAAAAGCCGTACGGGTGTCGAAATCGCATCGCTGTACAGAACATACTTTTTTTGCAGGCCGACGAACGCTTTGGGCGTAGATTGCGTAGAGTGCTCGTCCTTTCGTCGGACGCCAAGCCCGTCGGCCAGCGCTGTCGCACGAAAACAACTAAAGTAAACAAGTATCTAATGGTCGCAACTCGCTACTTTTGACTGCACAGGTTAAGAAACAATAAAACTACCCGCGTCACCTAATTCAGACAAACGTCGAGATGCAACACAATACATGTGAGGGGGGCGTATTGTAACAGTTGAAGTTTACGAGCGCGCCTTTCCACGCACTGCAAGAGTTGCATGGCATTGCAAGTGATAGCGGCGTCAACGCCCGCCGCTATCGATGGGCGCTCTCACGGTGGGCCCTGAAAAAATTTATTTATTGATAATGATCTAGTAAAATACAGTTGTATCCTTTCTCGCCATGCGTATATAAATTGAATTAGGAATTTTATTTTCGTTGAATGAATCTAACTGCGTCTCGCTTTAATTTAAAAACGCCTTTTTCTTTCCCAGTGTTTATTCCCTCCAAACATAGTCGCGCTTCAATCGCTGCTCCCATAACCACCCTTGTTGATGTCGGTGACAATTGGTTCTGAACCGCTTTTCGCGCGAAGCTTCGTGACCTATGTGGATCGACCTTGAATCAACCGCGGCGTGTTCCAGCATGAAGCGCGCAAATGGAGCTACTGTAATGTGGTCGCATACATTAGTTTGTATTTTTCCTGCTAGGGGCACTCAACGCGGCGAAATATTTGATCTATAAATATCCACATAATAACCGACAAAAATCGTTCACGTCATTTTTTACAAAATAAGCAGGACATTGTTTCTATTGGATTTTTGTTATTGAAGTCAGTGCTTCATTACTTTAATAAAGGTTATGAGACCTTACTGACGTGTGATAAGCAGCAGTCCACTGGTATCGACTGCAGTCCAATCCGTTTATCGATTCAAATTGTACGGCGGTAATATTTGCGAACGAGGTGGGCCTTTCCTTTGAGCAGCATCACGCAGGTTTGTTTTAATTAGATATCAATAATGTATCTCAGCCAGCTTATGCCTCCAACAATCGATGGCTACGACCAAGCGAACGTGTTTAAAGACGGTGAACTTTATCAGCTGCGGCGTTTCACTGGCATAACGGCTGCATGCACGGCTTCCGCCGTTATTGATCTGCCGCGTCTGGCCGCGTAATGACGTGTTACTTGTAAAAAAATGTGCTTGCCGGCGCGAAAATTCATCGCTGAAACCGAGCACAGTCGGCTTGAAGACTGCACCACAAAAGAGGATTAACCTTGTAACCCCTGGGCGTGCTGGCCGGTGAGTAAAAAAAAAGCAGTGCTTCGCATTTTAAAGTTTGAATTTCCTTCCGTGCACGGCGTATAAAACAGATTCCTGTAGTGATTTCCTTAAAGTGGAACATCGTAATAATTATAAAGTTATTGCTCTTCAAAAGCATTTCAAACGAGTCTCTTGCTATTTTTTCATGTTGCTAAAATTCCTAACATGGAGTACAGCATAAATAATAAACAGTTTTGGCTGTTTCTCCACAAATGATACACCGTGGTAAATTCTCGGCACATTAGGGGCAAATTTACTTCCGGTGATACAGTTAGAATAATTGCATCTGAGACATAATAAAATGACTGTTTATTACTAGTATCCGGCCGAAACAATTGTCATCTAATCGAGGCTTGACTAGGCACAGCCCACACAAGGACACCACTGAAAGAAATGCACACTCAAAACAGTGTTGTGTGTGTGCTTTTCTGTCCTGGAGCCCTTTGTGCACTGTTCTTTGTCATACATGAATCACAAGCTCACCCATGCTTCCTCCATAGTAATTGAAGCTCTTTTTTCTTTCGACTGCAACCTCTAAGACGATGCTCATATTTGTTCAACACTTTGGACTCCATTGTCTCTGGACGTACAAGTCAACAGTGAATGTGTCACCACTGGAAATAACATCAATTAAGGGCCAGAATCTTCGCAAGGCATGTTTCTGAACACTTCAACCAGAACCGTGATTTGTTCATTTATTGGAATAACTTCTGCTCACCACATTTTGCTTGCATGTGTCATTTTCATTTTTATTTTCAGGAATACGGACAAAAGACATTATGGTCTGCAAGCTGCCCATACCCAAGCCATAAGAAGCTCAACGGTCACCATAATGACAACAGGTCCTCTAGAACTACGTGCCCCATCTTCGCAATTCTACCAGTTAGAGGAGTGTGAGCCCTATCATGAAAGCAGCAGCCTACAGTTTTGTATCGTACAGATTGGGAATGCAAAATTTGACATACAAGCTTAGTTACTTTTAAGGATGTTTTATGACAATCGGAGAAGTAACATGTTGAGTCCCAATGTGTTTCTTTTATAGTCATAGCCATGACGACCATAACAGAAACAATGTAGCAAGCTCCTACTTGCTAATGCACAAGCTCTGTCATCTGCTCTTTGCAAATCAGATTCCCGGGCATTATTCGCCAAGTATCACATGCTCCCTCACAAAGATAATTTGTTACATGGTACATGAAAATGCTAAGAATTTTTGAACAATCAAAAGCGCCCAATGCAATTTTAAGGAAATGCTACTTCATGTTGCCTGAGCACTCACTCTTCCTTTATTATTTTATTATTTTGTAGAGAAGAGAGAGGCTAGTGGGTTCAGCGCTCTAGCTCGGCAATGGCTCTCGTGCTTGGAAGCTTTGACTGCCCTGACCATTGACGTGGCACTGCTTCGAGCTCTGCCAAATAAACGCCTTTAGAATTGGTGGAGGTGCTGGGTAACCCACAGACAATAATCCTGGATCACAGGTCCCGCACCCTACCATCTACCATGCCCCAAGACGCCTCCCAGCAAACGCCTCCTCCCGCACCCACTGCGTGTCCAGGGGTGCCTCGTCATCGCGACCCTCCTATCTACACTGGAGCGGACGACACTGACGTGGATGAATGGCTCACGGCGTACAACAGGGTTAGCGCCCATAACAAGTGGGACGAAGCGGCCGAACTTAGCCATGTTCTGTTCTACCTCGGTGGTCGGCCAGCCTGTGGTATAATAACCACGAAGCAGAGTTTCTGACAAGGTCCGAATTTAAGACTTCCCTCGCCGATGTAGTTGGTCGTCATGCTGTTCGCAAGATGCGTGCCGAGCAGCGTTTGCGAGAACGAGCTCAACAGCCAGGTGAAACATTCACCAGTTATATTGAAGATGTGCTGTACCTATGCCGAAAAGTCAATTCGACCATGGCGGAGTCTGATCGAATCCGAAACATCCTGAAGGGCATAGAGGACGCCGCCTTTAACATGTTGCCGGCCAAAAATCCTGGCTCTGTGGCCGAAATTATCACACTGTGCCAGAGCTATGAAGAACTCAGCAGGCAGCGGTCACTGACCCGTCGATCTCTACCGCTTGACGAACACTTCGCTGGTTTGGCTGTCATGTCAGACCAGGCAGCGTTGCTCGCAGAAGTGAAGGCGTTCGTCCACGAGGAAGTTGCCCGGCAACTCTTATTGATGGATTTTGCACAGCCGCAGCTCGTGCACGCGCCAACGCCGAGTTTTGCACCTCCACTACGCCGCGCCATAGCGCAACAAATCAACAACGTTTTGCCTGAGCACCACCAGCACGTTCCTGCGGCTGCGCCTCATAGCTACGTCGAAGTCATGGCCAGGCCCCAACAGATCCCGACGGCTGCGCCACTCAGCTACGCGGAAGTCGTCATCCAGCCCCAACAACTCCCTCAACGGGCACCTCGCACGTACGCCGAAGTCCTTGCTATGCCCCGATAACAGCCTGCCATGCAGTCGCTTCAACAGCCGCCCCGGCCAACGCGTTCTCCCACATGGTTGGGACCTGCCGCAGCGACTCGGTGGCATAGAGTGGACAATCGGCCGATATGTTTTGCGTGCGGCTACGAAGGCCACGTCGCACGCCACTGCAGTCGCGTGCAGCCGCGTAGCGCTACACCATATGCCCAAGTCGTATGGTGGGTTCTCCACGCCCATATTACGACGACGAACCTAGGGCTGCGTCACCTCCATTCCGCCGGTCTGCCAACATCCGCCGCTCACCTTCTCGACGCTACCCATCCCCGATGCGGTCTCGTTGAAAACTGATGAAAACAAGATGAAAACTAATCGTCGCAGTTCATGAGGCAAAGGCTGTGACGCTGCCGAAACGCGAAAGTCCTCAACGTAGCCCGTATCAGTTATCGACGCAAAGCTTTGTCGCTTCCTTCGAAAGGTCATGACGACCCTTGCTGGATTCTGCCTCCGCACAGCAGGCGCACAGCGTATTCACCGGATAGCGGCGATAACGTCATCGAAGACGTTGTATATGCCGTCGAATTTATTGTGATTTAACCATGCTCCCACGAAGTTATCCTGGGGTGGGACTTTTTCGCCCGCCACAATGCCGTCATTCATTGCGCATGGGCCGAACTAGAATTGTCGCCAAGTGTCATATCTCAGATATGACACTTGCCCATAATGCTTCTTTTGGGCACAAACTACACGTCAGGCGTGACATCAAGGTGCCTCCCAACTCGTCAGTGATTATATATATGCATTGCAGCAGCCTCTCTGACGCCGTCGCCCTAGTTTCTCCATGTGGCCGCTTTTATACTGGAAAAGGTCTGCTGCTACCTTTTGCGACAGTGAACGTCAAACAGAGCTCCACAGCTATTTCCGTCTGTAATTCCTTCTCATAGCCTGTCAAGGCGAATGTTTTGGCCACGTGATTGTCCCGTTTCACCGATATATCGGTGAAACGGGACAATCGGTGAGGGTAAACGGGATATCGGTGAGGGTAAACATCAGGCTAAACGGACATCGCGCGGACACAGCTAAAAAGCATCCCAAAGCTGTCGCCGAGCATTTCAACCAATCGGGTCATAACTTTGATGAACCTAAACTCTACATACTGTAGTCAAATTTGCGTTCTGCGCGAGACAGAAAATATAGAGAATCGTACCTCATGCATAAGTTCAAGACATTGGAACCAATAGGCATGAACGTTTCAAAGGCAGATTTAGAATCTATTCGCTATGCTAAATTGAAAAGCATAGGCAACAGCACTTAGTTATTGTTCATTGAGTTGCTTAGTTTTTCTTTTTTTGTTATTCGATTGTCAATAATATTCCAACCTCCTTTTGTTTTCACTCAGTCCTTTCGTTCTTTTGCTTATATATCTATGCCCCCCCCCCCCCCACTATTCTTTTTTTGTGCGCCCGAACACCATTTTCTGCCACTACTTTTATTCTCCCTGTCAGATACGATGTTTCACTGACCTCCAGCAGAGCAGACCCCCCCCCCCCTCCCCCCGTTGTCCAGACTCCTTGCATCACAAGAGGAACCTGCCATGACACGTCAGCCTGTTAACACACGGCGCTGCCTCAAACTCCTCCACCGACTATCAGTAGTGCATTATATTTCTTTTCGATTCTACACCCTCGCCGCTAACACACTCTCGCTCGTCACCTCACCCACCCGCCTCACCTTCTTTTTCCTTTAGAAGAACCCTACCTATATATACTGTGCCGCGGAGAGCATATGTCGCCTTGCAGAAGACAAGTCCACTTGTCGAAATGTTCGCTCCTGCTCTCACCTTGTTCTCGTGTTACTCATCGTCTTGAATCGCCATCTCCCGCATTCCCCTTGTTTTCCCAGGATGGCTTGAGTTATATAGTTATATCTGCCGTAAAGGCCGTACCTCTGTCGCTGATGAGGACTTCTCGGGCACCGTGACGCAGAAGGGTGTTCTCAACGAAGAATCTGGCTACCTCGGCGGCACTGCCTTTGGGCAAGGCTTTTGTTTCAGCGTAGCGGGTGAGGTAGTCCGTAGCTACGACGATCCATTTATTCCCGGACGTTGACGTCGAGAAAGTTCCCAGTAAGTCCATTCCGATCTGCTGTAACGGTCGGCGAGGTGGTTCGATTGGCTGTAAAAGTCCGGCTGGCCTTATTGACGGTGTTTAGCGTCGCTGACAGTCTCGGCATGTCTTTCGGTAATGGGCGACGTCGGCAGTGAGGCGAGGCCAGTAGTATTTTTCTTGTATCCTCGCGAGCGTGCGGGAAAAAGCGAGGTGTCCAGCCGTTGGGTCGTCATGGAGAGCTTGCAGAACGTCTGGGCGCAATGCCGAATGTACCACGAGGAGGTAGTTGGCTCGGAGTGGCGAGAAGTTCTTTAGGAGAATGTCGTTTTGCAAGAAAAACGACGCCAATCCTCGCCTGAACACTTTCGGTACAACGACGGTCTTGTCTTCCAGGTAGTCTACAAGGCCCCTCAGTTCCGGGTCGGCTCGTTGTTCTTCGGCGAATTCGTCGGTACTGATGGATCCCAAGAATTTATCGTCATCCTGGTCGTCCTCGGGTGGGGGTTCGACAGGGGCGCGCGACAAGCAGTTGGCGTCAGAATGCCTTCGCCCGGACTTGTAAACGACGGTGATGTCGAATGCCTGAAGTTTCAAACTCCATCGTGCGACGCGACCTGAAGGATCCTTCAAGTTAGCTAGCCAACGCAAGGCGTGCTGGTCGCTCACAACTTTGAAGGGCCTGCCATAGAGGTGGGGGCGAAACTTTGATGTAGCCCAGATGATGGCGAGACACTACTTTTCTGTGGTCGACAGCGACCGGCTAGCGTAACTCACAACCCTTTCTTGACCGCCAGTCCTCTGCACAAGCACGGCGCCCAGTCCTACGCTGCTTGCGTCGGTGTGGACTTCGGTATCGGCGTTTTCGTCGAAATGCGCAAGTATTGGCGGCGATTGCAGGCGTAGCTTCAGTTCTTCAAATGCTTCGACGTGCGGCGTCGCCCAATTGAACTCGACGTCGGCCTTCGTGAGGTACGTCAGTGGCTCGGCGATCCGTGAAAAGTCTCTGACGATGCGCCGGTTCATGAAATCTACGCACTGCCTTCTTGTCGGCGGGCGGAGCAAAGTCAGTGATGGCCGCAGTTTTCTGTGGGTCAGGGCACACTCCAGAATTGTTGATGACGTGCCCAAAAACAAGCGCTCCTGCTACGCGAAGCGGCACTTTTCTGGCTTCAACGTGAGTCCGCAGGTCTTGATTGCTTGAAGAACTGTTTCAAGGCGCCGGAGGTGTTCTTCGAAGCTTGAGGCAAACACAACGACGTCGTCAAAGTATACGAGGCAAGTCTAGCTGCCACTTCAAGCCTGCCAGTTCTGTATCCATGACGCATTGGGAAGCCACAGGTGCCGAGCAAAGACCAAACTGCATGACCTTGAACTGGAACAGTCCATCTGGTGCTATAAAGGCAGTCTTCTCCCGGTCCCGCTCGTCGACTTCGATTTGCCAGTAGCCGGTGTCGAGGTCCATTGACGAAAAATACTTTGCCTTGTAGAGTCGATCCAAGGCGTCTTCTATCCGTGGGAGAGGGTATACGTCTTTTTCGTGATTTTGCTTAGGCGACGATAATCGACGCAGAAACGTAGGGTCCCATCCTTCTTCACCAACACCACGGGGGACGCCCACGGCCTCGCGTTCGTGCGCCGAAACTTGGTACGGGCTCTGACAGAGTGGACGGACATATTCGTCGGGTATGATGCGGTGCTTGGCGATAGGATTTGTCAAATTTTTGAGGACGACGAGAATCAGTCCTTGTATTGCAGAAGCAGGGCTTTTAGCTGTTCTTTCTTATGCCTGGGAAGGTTCTGATTGACGTCGAAAGCTCGTTCAGATACTACCGTCGTCGTTGCAGGTGCACTGGAATCGGTGAAGGCGAAAGCACTGCTGGCTTGCACTATTTCGTCGATGTAGGCGACCGTAGTGCCTTTGTTAATGTGCTTGTATTCGTGGCTGAAGTTTGTGAGCATCACTGTTGCTTTCGCTTCACGTAGCTCAGCTATGCCTCTAGCGACGCAAATTTCATGGTCGAGCAGTAAGTGGTGATCGCCCTCGATCACCACATGGGTCCTGGCAAGCTGCTGACAGCAGCTTTTAGCTCCTGAGGACGTTTCTAGTGTGTACTAGAAGAATAATAACTTGAACTTGATGACGCCCTCCATGTCTGCAGGTACTTCGGTACTGACGGAAATTATTACACTGGATCGAGGCAGAACGCTGACTTGTTCTTCAAGCACATTCAAGGCATGGTAACTGTTGTTTGTATCCGGTGGTAACACTTTGTACGTTGAGAGCGTTATCGAAATGCATCTTAAGTCGATGACTGCACCGGGTTGGTTTCGCAAGTTCATGTCTAGGATGACATTCCTGGAGCAGTGCTGCAGGATTACGAAGCTCGCCGGGTAAGTGCGGTTGTTAACCGTGACTCGCGCTGTGCAGATTCCAGCCGTAGTTATTAGGTGGCCTCCCGCTGTCTGGATATCGGGTCCTTGCCAGGCCATTTTCACCTTTTTCAACTTGGCGGCGAACGGGCCACTCAAGATGGAATAGTTGGTTGCAGTGTCGGCGAGAGCGGTGACCGTCATCTGGCGTTGCGATGAAGTCGTGGCGTCGGATCATGGCTGAGTCGAATTGCTCCGATTCTGCTACGTCGCGTCAGCAGGTCTTCTCTCGGTGGCGAAGTGTTGCCAGGCGGTGTGCTGATACCTCGTCGTGATGATTCGCGAATCGTCGTCGTCGACGACGGCGGAGTATCTTCGGCCTTGCGTCGTACAGCAACCGCACCTCCATCGGTGACTGCTTTCAGTTCCCAGAACGGCCCCGGGTGGGTCCGGTGTACTGACGGCGATGCGGTGAAATGAAGCGGCCTGAAGTTTGTCAGCATCACTGTTGCTTTCCCTTCACGTAGCTCAGCTATCTTATCTTTCAGCGATGACCACTGAAAGATAAACAAGTACACGTGTCAATATTGACACTGGCTCCGAACCGCCATTGCGGCAACGCCCGTATCATGTCTCTGCAAGAGAACGTCGTGTGTGTGTGGGTTGTCGTGGTTGCCACTGGGATCCAGCGAGGTGGTCGGCGATGTCACGTGGCCGCTCGCCAAGCTGTGGACGTGGCGCGTTGGCGGCGAACCCTCGTAGGCTCATCTTGTGATATGGGCATCGGCGGTAGACATGTCCGGCTTCCCCACAGTGATAGCAGAGCGGGCGGTGGTCGGCGGAACGCCAAATGTCCGTCTTCCTCTGGTAGCTGCGTTGGGCGACGGGCGGGCGTGCTGGCGGCGGCGGCGGTGGACGACGGAACTGCGGCGTTAAGGCCCGACCACATTCGGCGTTTTTCCTGGCGTTTCGTCACCCGGCGCCGCTCAGCGTCGACGCTGAGGGAGGCGCCAAGCCGAAACGTCGTACTCAAGGTACACCAGAAATCTCGGCGCCGGCGGCGCCGCCGGAAGCGGATCGATGAGCGCCGACGTGGCGCCGACCAATCAGCGCATGGCCGCGGCTGCGCTGCTGGCAACTTTTGCAAGCGACTTCCGCAGCAACCATTTCGCGTGCGTGCCACCACGTGGCGCCAGTGTCTCGTCGGCGAGGCGGCGCCGTCTGAGAAAGCAGCCGCTCGTACCTTCGAGAGCGCTGCCGTGAATGTGTGTGTGTGTGTGTGTGTGTGCCGCAGAACTATCATCATCATCATCATCATCATCATCAGCCTATAATTTATGTCCACTGCAGGACGAAGGCCTCTCCCTGCGATCTCCAATTACCCCTGTCTTGCGCTAGCGTATTCCAACTTGCGCCTGCGAATTTCCTAACCTCATCATCCCACCTGACTTTCTGCCGTCCTCGACTGCGCTTCCCTTCTCTTGGTATCCATTCTGTTACCCTAATGGTCCACCGGTTATCCATCCTACGCATTACATGGCCTGCCCAGCTCCATTTCTTCCGCTTAATGTCAACTAGAATATCGTCTACCCCCGTTTGTTCTCTGATCCACACCGCTCTCTTCCTGTCTCTTAACGTTACTCCTAAGATTTTTCGTTCCATGCTCTTTGTGCGGTCCTTAACTTGTTCTCGAGCTTCTTTGTTAACCTCCAAGTTTCTGCCCCGTATGTTAGCACCGGTAGAATGCATGATTGTACACTTTTCTTTTCAACGACAGTGGTAAGCTCTCACTGTCGTTGAAAAGAAAAGTGTACAATCATTGCATTCTACCGGTGCTAACATACGGGGCAGAAACTTGGAGGTTAACAAAGAAGCTCGAGAACAAGTTAAGGACCTATAACTATAAACAGAACTATAAACCAGAACCAGAACTATAAACAGGGCTTAAAAACCTTAATCGGGAACATTACTCATAGTTACTTGAATGACATTGCACACTGCTTCTGGTTAAATCTGTCTGGTCACATTGTGCGACGCTGGACTGGCGCTGTTTGCGTGCGTCTCATGTGGCTGGGTGACCTCTCCGGCGCCGTTGATGCAATGACGCCGAGAGACGCAACGGCAGGAAACGCCGGTGAAAACGCTGAATGTGGGCCGGGCTTTGCGGGGCCCTGGCGCGAACACTGAGGGGGACCTTGACGGCGGCCGACGGCAGCGTAGGTCATCATTTCCGCTGTGGTTGAGGCGACGCCGGAACTTCTGGCACTTCCGGTGACCTCTGAACCTCTCCTTTAACTATGTCAGCGTTCGAGGCCACCTGTGGCTGTGACCTTGGGCATAACTTCTGCAGCTCTTCCCGTAGGACCGCTCTGATCGTCTCTCACACGTCGTCGGCACCTAGCGCTTGAGCTTCGGCGTAGTTTGTCAGTGCACGGCGGTTGTATTGCGTGGCGCGCATTTCAAGCGTCTTCTCGATAGTTGCCTTGAACGACATTACACGTTTAATACCTCTGTCACACGAGCACGCAAAAACTCGTTTACGCAAGCGGTCTTTTACCAAGTTGAAAGACTTTTGAATGAAGAGGTGTTGCGCAGCAGACACACGGAGCCGACCATCTCCTTTTAGTGTTTCCTTCTGGACATGCTACCGAAAGCGTGGCGCTAGCTTTCGAAACAATATCGGCCAAAAATAACATGTATCTCGAAATATAAAGTGAAAACTTATTGTTTACACGTTTTTCAAATAAATTTAACATAAGAAACGTTAATATAAAGATTTATTGTAGTAGTTTAAAAAGCGTCATCACGCGACATTCCGAGCCCATTCGACCTGCTTACGAGAGCACAGAAGAAAATGAGCATTACTGGGTTCACCACACCTTCTGCGAGACATAAAATTATTTTTTATGATGAGCCTAGGCGACAGAAAATTATGCATTCGCTTATTTTCTTTAATATATGATAATTGCTGGTGCCCACTGGTTCGAGGCTACTCCTTTTCGGCCGTAAAGGAGATCGGCGAACCCCTTTTCCAGAAACGACCGCTTCTGAAAAAGAGATTGCTCCCTGTCGTGTGTCGGCGGGCGAAACTCTTTTTCGGGAGAAGTCTTTTTGCCCAAAAGACTTTCGAGTGCCCGTGTGACAGGGGTATAACTTTCCCACGCAGGAATTCATCGTAAGCGTAACTCATTTTGTGGCTCTTGAATTGTTCTTTTGTACGGAAGCAAACGCGCTCCACTAAATACATGAAAATATCCGCTGCTGCGAAACGCGGAAAATTTCTCGGGCTTGACGAAAAAGAAAATTGCACTACATTGTCGTCCAGCGGGTGCGGCAGCTGTTGGCCCTCGAAGGACAGCTTGTCTTGGTAGCGATGCTGTGCACTGTTGTCCAGTCCTCTAAAACATTCGCTCGGCATGTCCGCACTGCTGAGATGTGCAAGAAAACATCGGCGGTGCGGCGAGCTCGCAGAGGAGAGACAAGCATCCTGAAGTTGCTCCACCGGAAGCGTCTGAGCAGCACCAATAGGACGCACGCGCGGCTTATTTGCAAACATTAAAAATGTCTATAGTCGAGTACATCTTAAGAAGGCAGGAGAGGCCCCACCCAGATGACCAAAGTGAGGCAGCCGATTGCCTACACGACTAAAGAATAGTCCCGCTAACGCAACTCGGCCCAGCTCGAAGCGCGGGCCAAGGTACCTGGTAGCGAAGCTTCCATAGAAGCCTATACGTTCAAAACATGGCGGTTCATCGGTGGTTCATGGGGCTTAGCGCCATCTGTGTGAGGAGGGAACGCTTCCGGCGGAAGAAAAAATAATGTGACACCATATCCGTTAAAAACAGAAGTGACGTCATTTTGTTCTCAAAAGCGCGAAATTTGTTTTCGGGGGTCTGCCATTAGAGCTGTATATTCAAGTGCACCGCCATTCGACGTGATGGGCGTTTCGAGTTTTCAGCGCGGAAATCAATGCAGGAAAAGTTCAGCCATACGGGTGTCGAAACCGCACCCTTGCGCAGAACATACTTTGTGTGGAGACTGACGAACGCTTTGGGCGTAGAGTGCTCGGCCTTTCGTCGGACGCCAAGCCCGTCGGCCAGCGCTGTCCCACGAATAAACTAAAGTGAACAATTATCTGGCCTTCGCAACTCACTACTTTTGACTGAACAGGTTAAGAAACAATGAAACTACACGCGTCACCAAATTCAGACAAAGTCGACAAGCAAAGCAACACACATGTGAGGGGGGCGTATTGTAACATGTGAACTCTCCGAGTGCCCATTTCGGCCCACTTAAAGAGCTGCATTGCAATGCAAGTGATAGCGGTGTCAACGACCGCCGCTATTGGTGACCGCTCTTACGGTGGGCGCTGAGAAAAGGTATTTATTGATAATGATCAAGTAAAATAGAGTTGTTTTCCTCGCCATGCGTATACAAAATTGATTAGGAATTTTATTTTCGTTGAATGAATCTAACTGTGTATCGCTTTAATTAAAAAACGCCGTTTTGTTTCGCAATGTTTGGTCCCTCCAAACATAGTCGCGCTTCAATGGCTGCTCCCGTAACCACCCTTGCTGATGTCGGTGACAATTCGTTCTGAACAGCTTCTCGCCCGAAGCTTCGCGACCACTTGGATCGACCTTGTGCGGGCTGCCATGTTCTCCGTCGGCGGGGTTACCGGAATGTCCTGCTCATGTCGTCAGTCTAGAGTGCGCGCCCATTGCTGGAGACTCGTGTGCATTCGCCTTTTAGTGGCAAATGCCGCTGTCTTCTAAAGTTCTGAGAAGTACATTTTTGCTTTAACAGGAAAACAAAGACTCAGAAGGAAAAGTAGGAAACAATAAGTTGGGTGCTAAACTTCAACTGTTTGATTCTTACAGCATAGCAGGAAGATTCAACAAATGCGCAGGCGTGCGTCAGTGCCGACCACAGCGATTACAGTGACGTTGTAACGTGATAGCGATAAGGGCCCCATGACGCAGACAATCCGGCGTTGGCGTCTGCGGCAGAGAAATTCATCCCGAACCACCCCTACCATACAGGCGCTCCACGTGGCGCAAGGCGTTAGTGAACAAAAATTGAATTTCTCAATGAAAAATCCGTCAGAAAAATCGTAAAGTACAACTTAGCTACAACCTACATACATGATAGCGTCGGATTGTAATTTGAATGTACGAGGAAACATAATTCTGCTACGAGAAAACTCAAACACAAACCCCTTTTCTAGCAATTGTATCATACCAACAGCGGCACGCCCTGATAGATGGCGCCATCCAGATGGCGCTCGCCTCTTCGGTAGCGTAAAATGGTAGCGGCGCGCAGAGGCAAACGTGGAGAAAAAAGAAAGCCGCGGTTGCCGGGAAGCCTGACAAGCATTCAGGGATCTTTGAATGCTATTGCGTGCCACTCTTAAAGGCGAAGCGGAAGCGTCCTCCAAATTTTTGACAGCTGTATCTCGTTGTAAAGGAGAAAAACAGACGTATCACGAATGCAACTCGTGCCTCTCTCTTATATGTGATAAGCCTCTAAGAGTTCTCTTGCTAACGTATCACCACTCCTGCCAATTATCTTAATCTCACGCAGTAGTGGCTCACATCTGCAGGCCATGCATTGCGCAGGTAAGTGCCCATTACCTTTCTTCATGATGAACAATTCATGCTCCTGTGCCCGGTCATTGACACATCCCCTCGTTTGGCACATGTAGGACTTGCCACAGTTCAGCGGTATCGTATATAGCGCCCCTCGCACATTTCACGTACGGTCTGGCGTGTTTTTTTTTGAATTTTTTTTGCATCCTGATTTTTTGTAAACGCGGCTAATGTGAGTCCAGCCAACTTGCGTGGCGCCAAGAAAACAGGCCCACAACCTATTAGCGACTTTCTTCAGATTGTGGGATTTTCGACTTTCTTCAGATTGCGGGAGAACTTATGGCACCACTGCGGGCTTGCATCCTTTTTTGGCCAGGCATTTTGCCCTTCCGGAGCAAAGTTTTAGAGCGCCCCTTTGTTTCCAAGTCCTTGTTTCCATGTTAGCGCAAGCAACTCGCCCAGCATCTAAAGTTGCACCAGCGACTGCAGCGTGCACAGGGCTGCGCGCGCGTCAATGCGTCACGTAATCTTCCTTTCGCGCAATGCTTGTGTAGTTGTGCGGCCACACGAGACGCGCCGTTCGTCAGAGCCCCGTTCAGTGATGTCGTACATGGATGCGCAAATTATTGTGTGTGACTGAGAGGGAGGAAATAATAAAGCGACTGTAGAACACGCGCACATAATGTGTATGTCGTGCACTGGCCGACTAATACCCCGGTCACACGGGCACTCGAAAGTCTTTTGAGCAAAAAGACTTCTCCCGAAAAAGAATTTCGCCCGCAGGCACACGACAGGAAGCGATCTCTTTTTCAGAAGCGGTCTTTTCTGGAAGAGGAGTTCACCGATCTCCTTCACGGCCGAAAAGGAGTAGTCTCGAAACCTGTCGGCACCAGCAATTATCATATATTAAAGAAAGTAAGGATCATCATAAAAAATAATTTTATGTCTCGTAGAAGGTGTAGTAAACCCAGCAATGCTCATTTTCTTCTGTACTCTCGTAAGCAGGTCGAACGGGCTGGGGATGTCACGTAATGACGCGCTTTAAACTACTACAATAAATGTTTATATTAACGTTTCTTATGTTAAATTTATTTGAAAAACGTGTAAACAATAAGTTCTCACTTTATATTTCGAGATACATAAGTTATTTTTGGCCGATATTGTTTCGAAAGCTAGCGCCACTCTTTCGGTAGCGTGTCCAGAAGGAAACACTAAAAGGAGATCGTCGGCGCCGTGTGTCTGCTGCGCAACACCTCTTCATTCAAAAGTCTTTCAACTTGGTAAAGGACCGCTGGCGTAAAAGAGTTTTTTCGTGCTCGTGTGACAGAGGTATAATTCGTTATGTTTCTGAGTGATGATGACGTATAGTGTTTTTTTTTTTGGCGCAAGGGCCAGGGATGGCCAAAGAGCGCCAAGAAATGGTATAGGGAAGTCAATGCTGCGATGTATCAAAGGTGTAAAATGTAACGAGGCTGTATAGGGGCCTAAAATAGTCACTGTAAGGTGTATAAAATAAAAGTGTTAAAAGAATGCTAATGACGAGTGATTGAGCGATGACCATAAAATATACGCTAGAGAGAAATAACATTAAAAAATGTCACAGTTTCGCCCTAAGGGCGAAGCAATGAATGCGATAGCAACACAGCAATGTGATACGAAGTAAGGTGAGCGGCTTTGGTAGCAACAACACGCAGAACTGTTGTCGACGCCATGGGCGTTTTGCCCGCGTTAGCTCAAAATGCGTGCGGCGTTGGTGACTGTTGCTGGAGCCTCTGATATAAATAGGCACTTGGTGCCGCAGCTAAACGTCGGCTCCCTTCCCTCCCCCTCCCCCATGGCCTCTCGCGCGTCTGAAGAAGGCGCGTTTGCTCTACATATATGGTGATTGTAAAGGAGAAAAGAGACGCCTACTTCTGCAGCCCTTAAGCGAGCACGGCGCAGAACGCGCGTTTGTTCTCCGCCGTGCGTTCACTCCCCGTGAAAGACGCGCCCCTCGCGCCCTTTCACTCGCACATACAGCGTTCGGCGCGCGGCGACGATTTCATCTCCAAATGACGTCATACGGAACCTCACGGCGACGGCGACGGCGACGCCGACGGCAGAAATCTGCTTTTGAGTGTCCATATAATTGCTATCGCAATAAAAAAATGTGTCGCTTCCATTAGCACTCCCACTTCACTGAGACCCTTGGGCACAAGGGCTTGGAGGGACATTCTCTACAAAAATAGTATGCCCGCAGCAATACCCTCTAGATAGAGGGAGGGCTACGAATCTCTCTGGCTAATAACATGCAGCACAACATCATTTACAAAGTTAAGCACTGCCTTGGTTTCAAACAGAGGTTCTGGGCCAAGAAACAGTGTCGGATGTAAGGGGATATTTTGTTTATAAGCTAAAGAAAAGTGTCTTCTACGCTCTGTTTCTGCTTCCCGGCACTCCAGCAAGACATGGAGTACGGTCAGCCTTTCCCCACATCTGCCACAGAGGGGAGGTTCAGCACCAGTTAAAAGGTATGAATGTGTACCATATGTATGTCCTATTCTAAGGCGGCAATAGAGAACTTCAGTACGTCGTGAGTTTGGTAATGATGGCCAGTTCCCTAAAAGGGGCTTAATTACATGGAGTTTATTCAGTGTTTGTTCGTACCATAAGTGTTGCCAATAGTTTCTGAGTTTTTTGCGTAGAAATGGATTTAAGTCTGTGGCAGGAACGGGTATGGACAAATTGCTAGGTTTTGTTGCTATGGAAGTTGCCATTTTGTCGGAAAGCTCGTTACCCTCGAAACACCTGTGCCCAGGCACCGAACATATTACAACATGTTGGTTAGAGGCATACATATTGCAGAGCAGAGAATACAAGTCGTTTAAACAGGATTTTTCTGTTTTCGTAGTGATTGTAACTTTTGACGACACATAGGGAATCTGTGAATATAATGGAATTTGGGAGCTTTGCTTTCCTAATGTGTTTAGCAGCTGACAGTATTGCATAGGCCTCTGCCGTGAAGATCCTAGTTCAGGATGTAGAACGTCAGATTCCGAAATGATGGGCCAAGAGCCGCGTAAGATACGCCGGCTTGTGCCTTTCACGCATCTGTGTAAAACTCTAGACAGGTGTACTTTGACTGAAGCTCTCGAAAGTGCATATGTATGTGCGCATCTGGGGCGTGTTTTGTTGCATCTACAAATGATGTTTCGCATTGAACAATTTGCCATTTCCACGGCTGTAACAAACTTTGCTGGCGCCATTAGAGGAGTTGTAAAGACTGAAACACCCATTTCCTCACTGAGGTTCCTTAAACGCAGTGAAAAGGGCTGTAATTGCAGGTCGGTTACTAAAGAGGGTGGCGCTAGTCATATCATTTATAGCTGAATAAGAGGGGTGCTCATCGTTAGACCCTTACGAAAATGAATTTAGAGTTCCTTTAGAACTCCTAATGAGTTCCTATGAAGTCAAAACTGACTTTATAGAAACTCGCGCTCTATAGAGTCATCTGCATAGAATCTCTATACGAAGTCTAAAGCAACCTGTCTATAGAAACATGTCATTTAACGCACAATAAAAGTGCAATAGAGGGTGTATTGACGTTATATGTACTGAATTCTATAAAGTATTTTTTAAAGAACGTCTTTAGCACTTCTAACGTGGCCTCTCTATAGAATGGCTCTCCATTCTCCCTCTACAAATGTTCTATAGAGGGTGTATTGATATCTTATGTACTAAATTCTATAGAAGAAGGTTTATAGAACGTTTTTAGCGCTTCTAATGCGGCCTGTCTATTGACTGGCTCTCCATTAGCCCTCTACAAACGTTCTATAGAGGCTGTATTGATATCTTACGTGCTAAATTCTATAGAAGAACGTTTATAGAAGTTTTTAGCACTTCTAATGTGACCTGTCTATAGACAGGCTCTCCATTCGCTCTCTATAAATGTTCTATAGAGGGTGTGTCGACATCATATGTACTAAATTCTATAGAAGAATGCTTATAGAACGTTTTTAACACTTCTAATGCGGCCTGTCTATAGACTGGCTCTCCATTCGCACTCCATAAACGTTTCAATAGAAGGTGTCGAATACTGGTGAATAATATCTCAAAGTGTATACTGAATAGTAAAAACCAGTCAAAAAAACGAAGGACAGAGAAATAGACGTGGCACACACGACGACTTCCAGTCGTCGTGTATGCCACGTCTATTTCTCTGTCCTTCGTTTTTTGACTGGTTTTTACTATTCAGTATGTACCAACTGACCCAGACTGCTACTTTATCTCAAAGTGTCTTTTTAACTCGAATAGACAACAGTGCACCCAAGCAAATTTTTGTACTTGCAACAAATGGTATGAAAAAGAAATGATATGCGCTAGTTCAGAGCGAAATGGACAATTGCATTTGCCTTTAACGTGGTGGGAGGCCCTCAGCAGAGAACGTATTAAGATATTGACACATAATAGTAAGATTCACGTACTGTAACACGTTTAGATATTTTGCTTTTTCGCTCGATGTACAGAGCTGTTGCTAAGCTCTTGTAAAATTACCACTCGCGCCAATTTCCAAGGAATAAAAAGCCTGATTATTTCAAACCCATTTCATAGGTTTTTACTATCAAGCAAGAGCATCTTTACAATCACTGAAGAAGGCGAACAAAACGAAAAGCGAAATTACACAAAGTAACGTCAAGGAAGCGCATTGCGGTTTCTATCGCCGATGCAGGTAAATCAAAAAGATTACCAAAGAACACTAAACAAAACTGCGCGTAAGCAGCCGCGTCTATCTGCTGGAACGCAGTGACTGCAGCACTTTGCAGCAAACACACAGAACGCCGCCGCACATTTTGGCCTACGTCACTAAAATGCGACGCATGCACGCTGCAGAGACATGCGGTTTTTTCGAGGAATCTTCGTAGGTCGCACGATACTCAGAGAAGGCATGAACGACATGAGTGCAATCCGCGCACGATAAGCACACCGACACGAAAGCAAGATATGGACGACATGGGTATAACCTGCGCCACACGAGCAAAATTAAGAACCATCGTATATTGTTGCTTTGCGACGGACAATTACAAAGCGCACGGAAACATCGCACACTGCCATGTGCACCTCCGAGATTGTGTCAAAATTTTCTGAGCTACATTTAATGTTGAAGACAGCAGGAAGCTACTTAAAACGAAGTTACGGCGTAGGTAGCGCAGCTAACGGCTGCGGGAAATGTCATTTAGGCGCTTTAAGGCAGGTGATCGGAGTTGAAATCGTTCAAATCACGCCCAGCGACGGACTTCTGAGGATCACATAACCAGATCTCGAAGGCCATGCTTTTGCTGGCTGCTTGCGGCATAAGCGATTCAAAAGCAAGAATTGGTTATGGAATTACTTCTTGCGCTAAACTGTAGCGTACAATATAGACTGATCGATGGTTATTTTTGTCTCACAACATATATACGTAATTGGGCACAAACTGGCACAAAAACGTGCTGGCAAAAACGTTCTGGTTATTATTGCTGGCATTAAGGATGCCACAACAGCCTCACAAGTCTACAGACGGCGCTGGCGGCGCCGGTCCCACGCGACTGGCAAAATAAGGCGTGTTGTTATTCCTCCGTCTTGAATGTGCCGGTCGGTAGTGCACGCTAGAGCACTGCACGGGCCGATTTTTGCGGCCCGGCCCGGGCCCATTTTTACATTGGGCGGTCCACCCGAGCGAGATCAAGACTTTTATGGCGAGACCCGGGCCCGGCCCGGGCCCGGAAATAATCTACGTTACCCGCCCGGCCCGACCCGCCACCCCTTTACCTTAAGTCCGAGCCTGGCCCGAGCCCGACTCGAAACCGGCCCGAACCCGGCCTGAGACCGAAAAATACATGTTTTCCAGAGTTGAGAAGCCCGAGAATAAGTCGCAAAAAGCCCGAGCCCGGCCCGGGCCCGGGTCAAAAAGCACACGCCGTGCCCGGGCCCGGCCCGAGCCCGTGAAAAAACTCCTCTACCCGGCCCGGCCCGGCCCATGGGCCGGGCCGGGCCTGGGCTTTCGGGTAAGCCCGAGCCTATGCAGTGCTCTAGTGCACGCTGCTTCGATGTGTTTGTTTTGTACTGAAGAAGAACGAGCAGTATGCACTGCTTCAAGAAAGACGACGACGACGAGTTGGTCGAAGCCGTGTGCCTGTGTTGCCTGCGCTGTGTAACCTCTCGTTGCAGTGCTCTACGCTCTAAATAATTACACTAGAGTGCCTCTCTACATTTGGTGGAAGTGCTGGGCCCTTTACCGACCTGGAACTCCGCAGCCGGACGTTCCTTCCCGTCTCTGCCATGCCTGAGGACGCCGAACAGCCCGATTCTCCCCAGGCTTCGCTTGTTGTCTGCTCCGGTGCCCTATGCCACCGCGATCCTCCTGTCTTCAGTGGCGCCGACGATCATGACGTCGAGGATTGGCTCTCCTCATACGCCCGCGTAAGTGCGCACAACAAATGGGACAAGGATAAGCTGACTAACGTCAACTTCTATCTTTCTGGAGTCGCTCATCTCTGGTTCCGGAATCATGAATCCGACCTTACCACCTGGACTGCTTTTACTAATTATTTCAAAGAGGTCTTCGGTCGCCCTGCTGTGCGAAAGCTTCGTGCGGAACAACGCTTGCGTGGTCGCGCTCAGCAAAAGGGTGAAAACTTCACCAGCTACATTGAAGATGTCGTTGACCTTTGTCGGCGCATCAACCCCACTATGCCAGAAAGTGAAAAGATAAAGAATGTCATGAAAGGCATCGACGATGATGCCTTCCAGATGCTCTTGGCGAAAAATCCTCGAACGGTTGACGAGGTGATCACCCTGTGCCAGAGCTACGACGAGCTCCGCAAACAACGCCTCACTACGCGCCGAGCTGCCGCGCCGGACGACACGATTTCGGCCCTCACCGACAGTTTCAATGCTGCTCCCACCCACTCCGCGTTCCTCGACCAAGTCAAAGAATTTGTTCGAGAGGAAGTGGCGCGTCAACTGTCCCTTTTGCCTGCTACCCGGTCGTCTGAGTCCTCCTTGTCTCCGGAACTACGTCGGGTCATACACGACCAAGTGAGCGACGCACTACCTCTCGCTCATCAGCCCCCTCCAGCGCCGGTTCCGCTCACGTACGCTGCCGTCGTTGCCAGTCCAAGACCTCCGCCTGCAGGTTCACACTATACGCCCGCAAGCGGCTTCTACGCGTCGCCTTCTGCAGCTGCAAACTACGTGCCCAGAAGCGACTTCTGCGCGCCTCCGCAGCCCCTACGTCCGGCTCAACATTGTGCACCCCAGCCTGGGCCCCCTGTTCACAATCCGTGGCGTACCCAGGACAATCGGCCGATCTGCTACGCGTGTGGCTTTGCTGGCCACGTGGCACGATTTTGCCGCCGGCGGGGTTGGTACCCTCCCGATACTGCGAGACCCCAAGGGAATACACCTGACTCTCAGCCCCGCTATGTTCCACCTGTTCCGCACTTCGCTTCCTCGTCTCCTGCTCCTCGAAGTTTCACCACTCGTCGGTCTCCCTCTCCCCGTCGACGTTCCCTGTCCCCCCTTGTCCGCCGCCCCCCCGCTGTGGAGGAAAACTAAAAGGCGCAGTTCCGGAGGCGAGAACTGCGATCTCATCGAACTGCTCAAGCCCTCGCTTATCCCCTGCGAACGTCATTGAAGTTTATGCGGAAGGTATCGCTGTTCACGCGCTTGTCGACACCGGTGCCGCGGTGTCAGTGATTGCCGACCAGCTTCGCCGTACGCTCCGAAAGGTCGCGACGCCGTTTTCCGCTATTTCGCTACGTACAGCAGCCCGCAGGGGCGTCTGCCTAAGCAGGCGTTTGGTGTGTTGCGACACCACGGACCCGAGCACATGAGGGTTGGACCCTCCCGCGTGTAGCCGTGCGCGGCTTAGCCGTGTCTGGGGAAAGGGGGATCCTGGGGGCTGAGCCGATGCTGGGTGTTCGGACCTTTATGGCCCCCCGGCGGAGGCAACACACCTCTTCGGCCTCTGCTTCACATAGACGGCACCCCTGGACTGACCCACCCGGGGGAAATCGGCAGTCGCCTTTTCCTGTCTTCCTCTCCAATCTTCGTCTTTTTCTCCCGCTTTTCATCTTTCCTGTCTTCTCATCTTTTCTATTCACTTCCACTTTTCCTGGCGGCAAGGGTTAACCTGGTGTGGCTGTCCTACCTTGGGTATACCATATTGGGTTATAGTAACGGCATACTGCTGGCGCTGTGCAGACTTGTTTATATGTTCTGCCACGTCCCCTTGTTGGGCTCCGTGGTGGGTGGCAGACGCCGTTGCCGAATAAATCACTTATTTCCATGGGATCCTCAAACCCCTTTTCTACCGATCGTGCCTCGAAAAGGGTACGCACCGACGCAACCTCGCTATTCTTGCCCAAAAACAAAGAAACTTTCCCCAAATTCCACGTCCTTCACTGTGAGCAGTCATCTACGAAAGCTAGAGCAATTTCCCCATTTCTTGTGGCCAAGTGCCTAAAAGAGACCATTGGAGCTGGTTATAAGGTAACAAAGATGTCAAGTGGAGATTTGCTCCTCGAACTCAAAGACAAGGAACAACACAACAAACTCGCACACCTCGTAGCTTTTGGTAACATACCTGTTTCTGTGAGCGCACATCGAACTATGAACACAGTGAAAGGCGTGGTATCAGATGAAGACTTAATGACATTGAATGAAGAAGAACTCCTGGATGGATGGAAGGACCAAGGCGTAATCCACGTGCAGCGCATCAAAATCAGGCGGAATGACATTGAAATCCCAACGAAGCACTTAATACTCACTTTCAACTCAACTACTTTACCTGAGACTCTCGAAACCGGCTATGTAAAACTTCATGTTCGACCTTATATCCCCAACCCACGACGATGCTTCAAATGTCAGAGATTTGGTCACGCATCCCAGAGCTGCAGAGGGCAGCTTATTTGCGCAAAGTGCGGCACAACCGCTCACTCTGCTGACGACTGCAATAATGATGAGCTACATTGTGCGAACTGCGACGGCAGTCACCCTGCATACTCCAGAGCTTGTCCAGCCTGGAAGAAAGAAAAGGAAATAATTACAGTAAAAGTTAAGGAGAATATAACATTCCGTGAAGCTCGACAACGGATCTCATCATTATTGTCACTGAAAACATCCTTCGCCGAAGTGGTGCAACGGGGGGCGGCACCACAACGGCCTCTGGCGGTAGCCCGGACCACGCCTAGCGTGCCGAGGCTAACGCCACCCGCCCCTAAGGTGGCAGCAGCCAACGCTGCCCTGCCATCTCTCAAAGTGTCCACACCAGTGGCCTCTACAAGCTCGGGCAGCAGCCAGGCCACTGCAGAGGCCACAGGGGTCCTGTCGACCTCCGGTACGGTGGGGACGAAGACTTCGTCGCTCGAGACGAAGTCTACGCGACGCACACATCGCTCTTTGGAGCGGGTGTCCAGTGCCTCGCAAGAGGCTATGGACACCAGTCCAAGCCAAACGGCGCAGGTAGCGTCGAAGGAGCGGCGAGGTTCTCTTGACCGCTCCAGAAAAGACAAAACACCAATTACAGGGCCTGACAAAGGCCTTGTAAAGTAAAGTCACTCTCCTCCCTTTTCAGACACACAGCGCCTTTTATTTTCATCCAACATGAACACAATAATGCAGTGGAATGTTAGAGGTCTAATCCACAACCTAGACGACATCCAAGAACTTATCAATAAATTTAATCCAAAGGTGCTGTGTGTTCAAGAAACGCACCTAAACTCCAGAAACACCAACTTCCTACGTCAGAATATTGTTTTCCGAAGAGATCGCGAGGATTCTGCCACATCATCTGGTGGTGTGGCCATCATACTCGACAGAAGTGTAGCCTGTCAGCAACTTCTACTCAATACAGCACTTGAGGCGGTAGCCGTTCGCGCTGTACTTCTGGGTAAACTCGTCACCATTTGCTCGCTCTACATACCCCCACATTATCCTTTACACAAGCATGAATTTCAGTCATTTATAGATGAATTACCAGAACCTTACCTCGTTCTTGGCGATTTGAATGCACACAGCAGCTTGTGGGGCGACACGCGTATCGATGCGCGAGGACGCCTAATCGAACAATTTCTTTTCTCCTCTGGTGCGTGTCTCCTGAATAAAAAGGAACCCACCTACTACAATCTCGCAAACAAAACTTTTTCTTCCATTGATCTCAGTGTAGCTTCCCCGTCTATATTTCCTGAACTCAAATGGGAAGTGATAAAAAATCCTTACGGGAGTGACCACTTCCCCATACTGCTGAGATCACCACTACAAAACGAACCTCCACCACAAGCTCCCCGGTGGAACTTGGATACGGCAGATTGGGAGAAATTCAAGAGTCTTACAAGTGGTATCTCGTGGCCTGACATATCTTTGCTGGGAATTGATGCTGCCGTTGAGTATCTTGCATCTTTCATAATCAATGCTGCTTCTGAATGTATACCAGAAATGAGTGGTGCGACCTGCAAACGCCGTGTCCCATGGTGGAACGAGGAATGTCGGAACGCTCGTAGGAAACAAAACAAGGCGTGGGGGTTGCTACGCGATTCCCCAACTGCGGAGAATCTTGTCAATTTTAAGAAAATAAAATCGGAGGGCAGGAGAACGCGCCGACAGGCCAGGAGAGAGAGTTGGGTGAAGTTTTTATCAGGTATCAACTCATATACAGAAGAGGGCAGAGTCTGGAAAAAAGTTAACAAAATAAAAGGGCTACAAACTTTTTCAATCCCGTTGGTAAACACACAAGGCCACAGTCTGGAAGACCAAGCTAACTGTCTGGGAGCACATTTTGAACATGTGGCCAGCTCATCCCATTATTCACAAACATTTAAAAGGCACAAGGCTACAATAGAAAAACAGAAACTAGAAAGAAAAGGTACCGGAAACGAGGCATACAACCAGCCATTCTGCATTGCTGAGCTGTATGCATCACTTAGTTGCTGCAACAAGTCTGCGCCAGGCTCTGACCGCATAGCTTATCAAATGCTGAAGCACCTTCCTCATGAAACAAAGAAAACTCTCCTCTCCCTATACAATGCTATATGGACCTCCGGCAAGATCCCCTCTGCCTGGAAAGAGGCCATTGTCATTCCTATACTGAAGGAGGGCAAGGACCCATCGTCTGCTTCGAGTTACCGCCCTATAGCACTAACAAGCTGCCTGTGCAAACTATTCGAAAAAATGATTAACCGCCGACTGATACATTTTCTTGAATCAAACAAATTGCTTGACCCGTACCAATGCGGGTTTCGAGAAGGTCGATCCACCGCCGACCATTTGATACGTATTGAGACGCAAATTCGTGAAGCTTTCGTCCATAAACAGTTCTTTCTCTCTGTATTCCTTGATATAGAAAAAGCCTACGATACCACGTGGCGGTTTGGAATACTTAGAGACCTCTCGCACGTTGGTATACGTGGTAACATGTTAAATGTCATAGAAAGTTATTTATCTAATCGCACTTTCCGTGTTCGTGTGGGAAATGCTGTATCAAGACCTTTTGTGCAGGAAACTGGAGTGCCACAGGGTGGGGTGCTCAGTTGCACTCTCTTTATCGTAAAAATGAGTTCTTTGCGTTTGTATATCCCAAGAAACATGTTTTATTCTGCATACGTCGATGATGTGCAGATAGGTTTCGCCTCGTGCAACCTCGCAGTCTGTGAGCGGCAGATTCAGCTTGGTCTGAACAAGGTGTCTAAGTGGGCAGACGAGAATGGATTTAGCCTTAACCCACAAAAGACTACCTGCGTCCTGTTCTCCAGAAAGAGGGGTCTGCACCCCGATCCTGACATTGAGTTGCAGGGAGAACGCGTGCACGTAAAAACAGAACATAAATTTTTAGGTATGATTCTAGATACGAAGCTTACATTTGTGGCACACATATGGTATCTAAGAAACAAGTGTATGAAAACAATGAATATTCTAAAAGTGTTGTCACGCACCGCTTGGGGTAGTGACACACAGTGTCTTTTAAATTTGTACAAGAGCCTCATACTTACAAGATTAGATTACGGCGCCATAGTGTACCATTCCGCTACGCCAAGCGCCCTAAGGATGCTGGATCCTGTACACCATCTAGGCATCCGCCTAGCCACTGGTGCCTTCAGGACAAGTCCTGTGGCAAGCCTGTATGTAGAGGCGGACATGTGGTCGCTTGATATGCAACGTTCATCCTTAAGCCTCACCTATTTCCTGAAAGTAAATTCAAACCCGGAACATCCGTCCTTCTCAACCGTAAATAATATGACCAGTTCCACACTCTTTAATAACCGGCCGACAGCAAGAGAACCCTTTTCACTACGTGTAAGGAAAATTTGTGAAGAAATGGACATCCCACTACTTGAAAATACTCTGATGGCCCCAGCAAAGCCAATGCCACCGTGGCAGTGGCAACTCATAGAGTGTGATACTTCGTTTGTAGAGGTCACAAAAGATGCTCCAGAGGCACATATCCGGATGCATTTTCTGGAAATCCAGTTCAAGTACTCGTCCTGCACTCAGTTTTACACCGACGCTTCCAAGTCACATGCAGGGGTATCTTATGCAGTAGTCGGCCCATCGTTCTCCGAGTCCGATGTACTGCACCCGGAAACAAGCATTTTTACGGCTGAGGCCTATGCACTTTTATCGGCTGTGAAGAGTATAGGCGAATCAAAACTCAAAAGATCAATAATATTTACAGACTCCCTAAGCGTCGTAAAAGCCGTCATGACTCTACATAGACACAAAAACCCTGTACTTATTGAACTGTATTCTGCTCTGTGCAAGGCATACCTGTCTAACCAGCATATTATTATATGCTGGGTGCCTGGCCATAGAGGCATCGAGGGCAATGTTCTGGCTGATCAAATGGCCACATCAACTACATCGCGAGCCCTTAACCCTACCGCTTCTATCGCTGCCACAGATCTCAAGCCCTACTTGAGAAAGAAACTTCGAAGCCACTGGCAGCGCTTGTGGGATGCCGAAACGAACAATAAGCTCCACTTAGTTAAGCCACAAATTGGCCCGTGGCATCCTGTTACGAAAATACGAAGAACTAATGTCCTATTCTCTCGTCTGAGAATAGGACATACATATGGCACCCACAATTTTCTCTTAACTGGAAATGACCCGCCAACCTGTGGTAGATGTGGAGAGAGGCTTACCGTGCTACACGTGCTCGTGGAGTGCAGGGAAGCCGAAAGAGAGAGAAAAAGACACTTCCCTTTAGCGTACCAGTGCCGTCTCCCTCTCCACCCTGCTATGTTCCTTGGCGACGAACCTCTGTTTAGCACTAAAGCTGTTCTGGATTTTCTGAGCGATGTTGTACTGCATGTTATTTGTCCAATAGTTTCGTAGCGCGTCCTCTCTTCAGAGAGATGTCGCCGCGACAGTAGTTTTGCATAGCACGCGCCTCCAGGCCCTTACGTTTTCAAAGGGTCTGTCAAGGCAGTAGTGCTTTTTAAAAAGATTTGTCTGTGATATATTTTCGCCTATCGTCATTATCTTGCAATTTGTTCTTTCGTGATCATAGTGCACCTCATTAGCCATTGCCATAATTTTATTACATATACATTTTACGCATTTTACAGCGATTGTTTTTAGGCCCTTTTACAGCCACGACACATCTACCTTTCGCAATTCATTGCTCCATTGTCAACTCATGAACACTGGCCTGGCGCTCTTTGGCCATATCTGGCCCTTGCGCCATTAAACACCATACATCATCATTCGCTACGTACAGCAAGCGCTGAGCCAATTGAGCCTGTAGGAACTTGCACCGTCCGTGTCGCCATACAAGACAGTTTATATCACATTGAGTTTGTTGTTCTTCCCCGCTGCTCTCATGCCATCATTCTAGGATGGGACTTCCTCTCTTCTAATCGCGCAGTTATTGATTGTGCCCGTGCAGAACTTGCGCTGACTCCATTTTGCGGAAGTCTTTCTGAAGATTTGCCTCTTTCTTCTGCTAGAGTGTTCGTCGCCGCCGACACCGATATCCCTGCTTTCTCTTCCGCCCTTGTGCCCGTTTCCTGTGCTGCTTCCTACGATTCTACAGTTCTCTTCACGCCATCGAAACTTGCTGCACGCCGTCATCCCTTCTTGCTTCCCTTCGCCATCCTTCCCATTCGCCAGAGCTCCAGCGCACTTTACGTTACGAATCCGTTTTCGTGTCCATCAAGCCTACGAGATGGCGAGTGCCTCGGGTCTGCTGACGAATTCGAGCCGAACTTTCTCTACGATGTGCCTGATGACTCGACTCCTCTTCAGGTTGACGCCATGGCTCTTCCTGTCTCTACGTCTGAGCCAGCATGTGACAGAACGTTTGCTCGGTGTATTGATCCGCAGCTCACTCCGAGTCAGCGCGCGCAGATCGTCGACCTCCTTACCCGATTTCGCACTTCTTTTGACCACCAACAACAATGTTTAGGGCGTACAGCTACAGTCGTTCATCACATCGACACCGGTAGCCATGTCCCACTACGACAGCGTCCATACCGTGTGTCCGCGACGGAGCGCCGTGTCATCGACGAGCACGTAGGCGACATGCTTCAACGCGGCGTGATACAGCCTTCACACAGTCCTTGGGCCTCTCCAGTAGTGCTGGTGAAAAAGAAAGATGGGACAATTCGTTTTTGTGTGGACTATCGACGCCTGAACAAAATAACCCGGAAAGATGTCTGTCCTCTCCCCCGTATCGACGACGCACTAGACTGGCTCCAAGGCGCTGAATTCTTTTCGTCCTTAGACTTACGATCTGGTTACTGGCAAGTCCCGGTGGCTGAGTCAGATCGCCCGAAAACGGCATTCGTTACGCCTGACAGCTTATATGAATTTACCGTGATGCCCTTTGGCCTGTGCAATGCGCCTGCCACATTTGAAAGAATGATGGATAACATCCTCCGCGGCCTCAAATGGCAGACATGCCTTTGTTACCTCGATGACATTGTCATCTTTTCCCCGGACTTTTCTTCTCACCTGCTCCGACTCGAACGCGTTCTCACTTGCCTCGCCGATGCTGGACTCCAGCTCAACATCAAGAAGTGCCGCTTCGCCGCCCGACAGCTAGTCATCCTTGGCCACGTTGTTTCGAAAGATGGTGTGCTTCCAGATCCTACCAAACTCCAAGCAGTCGCCGAATTCGCACGACCAAAGACCACCAAAGAACTCCGCAGCTTCATCGGATTGTGCTCATACTTTCGCCGTTTCATCCGCAACTTCGCCACCATAATAGCGCCTTTGACGCAGCTTCTCGCGGGTAACCACGACCTCTCGGCCTGGTCGCCACTTTGCGATGCCGCATTCACGACGCTGCGTCGTCTTCTAACCTCACCCCCGATTCTCCGTCATTTCGACCCCAGCGCACCGACAGAAATTCACACGGATGCTAGTGGTGTCGGCATTGGCGCTGTTCTTGCGCAACGAAAGACTGGCTTCGATGAATACGTCGTTGCTTACGCCAGCTGCGCTCTGACGAAAGCGGAAGCCAACTATTCCGTTACAGAAAAAGAATGCTTGGCTATCATTTGGGCCATAACTAAATTCCGCCCTTACCTCTACGGCCGCCCATTCGACGTAATAACTGACCATCATGCCCTCTGCTGGCTGTCGTCCTTAAAAGACCCTTCAGGTCGACTCGCTCGATGGGCGCTCCGCCTCCAAGAGTACGACATTCGAGTGCTGTACCGCTCTGGCCGTAAACATACGGACGCCGATGCCCTGTCCCGCTCCCCTATGCCAGGCCAGCCCAATTATTCGAAGGTACCGATATGCGAGTCCTCCCTCACCGCCACGGACATACTTTCGGAGCAGCAGAAAGATCGATGGATTGTCTCTATGCTGGCTTTTCTGTCCAACCCATCAGCGCCTTCTTCTGACCGTACACTGTGTCGCCAAGCACACCACTTCGCTGTTCGTGACGGACTCCTTTACCGCCGTAACTACCTCTCGGACGGCCGCAAATGGTTACTCGTGGTCCCACGGCATCTACGTTCGGACATATGTGCAGCGTTTCACGATGACCCGCAATGCGCGCATGCAGGAGTACTAAAAACGTACGCGCGCCTGCGACTCCGTTATTAGTGGCGCGGAATGGACCGATTCGTCCGCCGATATGTGCGCTCCTGCCTCGCTTGCCAACGCCGCCAGAATACCCCTTGTTCCTCAGCTGCCCCATTGCAACCCTTGCCTTGCCCAGGACGCGCCTTTGACCGCGTCGGAGTTGATCTTTACGGGCCCCTGCCGAGTACTTCAGACGGCAACCGCTGGGTGATTGTGGCAATAGACCATCTAACGCGTTACGCGGAAACTTCGCCTCTGCCCAGCGCATCTGCGCGTGATGTTGCATGGTTCCTTCTGCGTAACATCATACTTCGCCATGGAGCCCCCAGAGAATTGCTCAGCGACAGAGGCCGTGTGTTTCTCTCTGAGGTTATAGAAGCCGTACTCAAGGAATGCCACGTAATTCACCGCACCACTACTGCATACCACCCGCAGACTAATGGGATGACTGAGCGCTTTAACCGCACTCTTGGCGACATGTTATCCATGTACGTCGCATCTGACCAGACCAATTGGGACCGCGTTCTACCCTTCGTGACGTATGCTTACAACACCGCCACACAGACCACTACGGTATTTTCCCCGTTCTTTCTTCTTTACGGACGCGAGCCTTCCTGCACAATGGATACCATCCTCCCGTATCGCCCTGACACAACGGAGTCTACTGCCCTGTCCGAAGCTGCTGCACACGCGGAAGAGTGCCGACAGCTCGCCCGCACATTTACTACGGAAGACCAGCAGCGACAGAAGCACCGTTGGGATACTTCCGCCTCTCCTGCACCCTATGCCCCTGACTCACTAGTCTGGCTTTGGGTTCCCGCCACCAGCCCTGGACTTTCAGCGAAACTCGTTTCCAAGTACCAGGGTCCCTACCGTGTGGTCAGTCAAACGTCTCCTGTGAACTACATGATAGAACCCCTTGAGCCACCTTCGGATAAGCGCCGCCGAGGGCGCTAAATCGTGCACGTTGAGCGGCTAAAGCCTTATTTCGACTCCCCTGTGCTGTCCTGCCCGTAGGTCGCCGGGACGGCTCCTTTTCTCCGGGGAGATAATTGTACTGAAGAAGAACGAGCAGTATGCACTGCTTCAAGAAAGACGACGACGACGAGTTGGTCGAAGCCGTGTGCCTGTGTTGCCTGCGCTGTGTAACCTCTCGTTGCAGTGCTCTACGCTCTAATTAATTAAACTAGAGTGCCTCTCTACAGTTTGATCGTGTGTTTTTAGGTTTGCCGTAATGAAATGTGGCGTAGTTCGCGGGCACGAAAGTGCCGGAAGATAGCCTGCGTCTCGCTGCAAACTCGCCGTATACGTGGCACGCCAGGAAAATGCGGACCAACGATTTTCATGCCGTGGAGTGTGTTCCCTTTGTCTTGGGTGTTCGTGGAAAGTTTTACAGACGTCGCAATGAAATGTGTTTTATTAGCGTGCCTCAGCTCGTCCATTACGCAACGGCATGTATGCTGGGATAAACATCGTCGACGCAGCAATGGCAACTCGGAGAGCTCTTTTCGATCTCATCGTGCTGTTCAAAAGGTAAGCACTCGTACTTGCTAACTACACGTGTGTTGTGCGTGCTTATCGTGTGCACAGAGTGCCTTGCGAATGTAAGAAATAGAACACCCACGACAACCTGTGCTGATGCTTGCGGCGCACTGGTTGTCACAATTTAGTTACGCAAATTTGTTGCCACAATGCGGAATTGATAATCCTGATAAGCGTTTTATTCCGCTGAGATAGATTACGTTCATCGATCATTCATTATTTCTTCCGCTGAAATAAATTACGTTCATCGATTACGTTCATTAGATCATCGTGTTCATCTTGTGCACCTGTGCGTGAGCTCCCGCTTTTCTGCTGCAGTTGTTTAGTAACGATCCACCTGTCTCTTCACTGATTCCTTCAATGACGTTTCCTTGCTTATAAATGCTTCGACGTTGTGGATAATCTCTGCTTACGAGGTTTTACGTTTACGAGCAGCAGGAAAAAATGTAAGCCAATCACAGCTCACTACTTACTAGTATAGCTTTCTTTTCATGACAAGCTGTGTTGACATAACTTCGACATAAATAAACATGACAAGGGAAAGTTGCTTAATCTAAGTAATAAAAAAACGACCCTCTAAGAAAATTTCAAAATACATTGTAATATGCAGGTGTGACGTGCCCAAAATTTTACTTTGATGAAGAGGTCCATATTATCAAGACATTCAATAATTTCCACCTCTTGCTCTCTTGCCATCCTGTACTGGTGCAGACATTGTTTTCGTGACTATTTTAGGTGCTCCTTGCATGTGTTCACGATATGACAGCGTTATTGTTCCACTGCTATAAGCTAACACGGAACTCGTTTTGTAGTGGTGAGGCCGTGGCCTGTAACAGTGTCCACTAAAAGAAGGAGCCCCCAGAAATGCAGACCCCATATGAGTGCCTACAGCAGCACGGCTGGATGGTCATGTCAGGTATGTATGAAGTGTACAAGTACCAAAAAAGTTGGATCTTGGTATCATTAATGGTTAAGTTTAGCGACACACTAGTTTATGCAGTTTACTAAAGAGGATAAATATTTATGCAACTGTATTCAACTTACTGTCATGTGTGCGTAACGATTATGCACGCATTATCATGTTCTGTATAAAACGAGACCTAACATGTCCTGATGTTTAGTATTTTTTCCTGCATAAATTGCTTGGCCGCAAGATAAATTTTATTTTTGCTTAGTACCCAGTATGTTTATCGCTTTTTAGTTTGGTTTTATTGTCTTAAACCTGTTTCCTATGCTGTTGCATTTATTTCCATATTGTTTCCTGTTTCTGCTACAAGCTCATGCAGTTATCTGTGCATGTAAGAATTGTAGTGTAGTTGGCCAAATATGCCACAAGCCTAAGCACGCAGCGTGCACACCATTTTTTATCATTAATATCTTGCCAGGTATTTATGTCCTGTTCCCAGAACAACTGTGTCTGGCAAATACACATTTGATTAGCTTGAATTTGCTGAAAATAAATATGAAGGTCAGTATTCGCTCTGCTCAGTTACTTCAGTAATAAATAGGCAGACTGATTTCAATCCCTTCTCATCTAGAAAGGATATATTTTTTTCGTGCATTATTAATGAGAGCTCGCTCACACCTGTCTTATTTATGTGGTATGCCTCACTGATTTCTCTAGTTAATTTTTCAGTGTGAGTTAAAAGAGATGAAGAATCTTAATCCTACATTATGCCCCGTTGTGACAATGCATGGCCAAGTTGGACAATGATACTGGTCTTTTGAGTAAAATATGGTCATCTCTTAGGCACATGTTTAGGCACCGGCCAGAGTAAAATATGGTCATCTCTTAGGCACATGTTTAGGCACCGGCCAGTTTGCCCTATGTAAGTTTGCACATGTGAAAGGAATAAAGTACACTACCTGTGGCACATAATGGACAAATTTGGTGGTATTTCTCACCGAGGCAAGCCTCCCTTGCCTTCCTCAGTTCACTTGCGCACTGCCATGCATATCCTGCCTGCTTTATTTTTCGCTAGACATCCATGTGCATAGCAGTCTACAAGTGAACTAAGAAAGGCACCCTGGCCAGGGAGACTTGCTTTATTAAAGATACCATTAAATTTGTCTTGTGTCAGGGGTAGTGTTGTCTATTTCTGTGATCATATGCATATTTGGTTAAATGTACATGGGGCAGACTGGCCGGTGCCTCAACATGCGCCTAGGAGAGAAAATTATACGGACGAGGGGTTGAGTGATAAAGCCAATTTTTTCCTCTGTCTGTGAAAGCAATGTGAAATTGAGGACGGCAGTCCAACTTGGCATTAAAAAGTTTTCAGTATACTCATCAATTCAAGTTCGTGCTTGTTAATTACAAAGAAATTCAGTTATCTTGGCGACCGACCCTGTGGTTCTATAACTTTGTTCATGGGCGTACATACACTGATTGTAGATTAGAAATTGGTGAGTGTTTCAATAACTAAAAAAGCCACCATCATATTATCCACCATTTTTTGTGAAAACAACCATAAAAAGTCTGATTCGTCCCCATGCAACAGATAGTTAAATGCATTGTTATCATGATTGCTCAAATCTCAAGCTCGACGTGAGAAATTGAATACTGGCATATTACGCATAGCACTACGAACTATGGCGACCGGCAGATGTAACATTAATTTTTTTCACCCACTGAACAATAGAAGCCAGTAGATCGTTCTCTTTTTCTTCCAAAAATTTGTTTGCTATGTGTAGCGCGATGTCTATTTAGGAGCCTTAGTTCATGGGTGTTCCTACTTGCTTACATATGTTAAAATTGTAATGTGTTGTCATTAGAAGATGACATTGATGTGTGACTGGGCTGCTGTATTTGGGGACACTTTATTTTTGTCTCTAGCAATGGCATTCTAATGCCGCTGCATTGCCCCAGTTCTAGTGTCACAAATCTTGGGAAAGTGAAAATATTCTCGAAAGGTGACTGCCTGAGAACTGTCCCTCTGCCCCTCTTCACGGAGATACTGCTGCCACTTTCTTGTTATAATTTTTTTCTGAAATACTTAAATGAAACATAGTGTAGTGCTACAACTATATGCATATACAATTTATAGCACATTTGTAGATATATATATATATATATATATTGTGACATGTTTGCGCCTGCCTATACATTATGGTTGAATGTTCATTACACCTTTTTAAAATGATTTTCAATTGTATTTTGCAGGCTTCACCGTGGCTGAGTACCAGGCCGAACCAACGAGGTTAAAAGCTAGCCTTTCCTTGCTGCTTCACGGGAAGTGAAAATAATGGGCGATCATGTAAGAATGAACTTGCAACATGTGAGCAGTAGCCAAAGCCCCATACAGGTCATGCTGGTGGTAGAAACTGGAATGCTGAGGCAAACCACATTATTTATTTATTTACATATTAAGTTATTTACATTTATTTGTTTATAGCTCACTAAAGCCTTATATGCCTCCAGGAAGGAATTAGGTAAAATGGGAAAGCATTATTACATCAAAGTAAACACATCATTCAAAAAAGCATCATTCGCGTAGCACAAGCATGATGTAACATTTTTATTCAGGTGACGTTCTATACAAATCCACGAAAATTTCTAGAAACGAAGCTATTAAGTTAACAACTCTTACTCAAAAAAAGGAACGATATCACAGTTCTGTTAGTTGCACCTAATCCATAACTAAAGTTGCGAAATTGACTTATCATACACTGCTTTAAAATACAATCATTAATTTGTGAGTAGGACGTGCAAATGCTTATGAACATTGGAACATTTCACGTAAGCTGTAAATTCATATAACAAATTCCTTGACTTAAGACATAGCTGATCCAGTCTGCAGAACTGCGATGTGTGTTTTTATTGAGGAGTTAGGGATGATTAAACTTCGTGCTTTTACTTTTCTTAAACCTGCCTATTTTCAATAAATTTACTTTAGGCTCTGAATTGCAATTCTTCCTACAAGTGCTAGACCTTAACTTTCTCAAATGCTACAAATTTAATTCAAAATAGCCCTGTGGTTGTCTCAAAACCATTTAGGAATTTCACACGTATTTAAGGAGGGTAATCGGAGTTGGTCCTTAGATTTGCAGAACAGAATTGTGCTTGCAAGTTTTTTTTTTTAAAATGTGCAATTTTCAACCATTATTAATAAAACTTAATGGCCTAAATGTAAATAACAATTAAAAATCTTGTTTTAAATGTCACCACGGCCGGACTGGAGAGGCGCGCGAGGCGCGCGCGCTTTCCTTCTTACGGCCTTCGCTATCGCTTCGGGCACAATGGGAGCGCGTCTCCGCGGGTAACGTCACGGCTCGCCGCGTGAGGGCGCAGCGACCCTGCTGTAGTTGTAGTTCTGGGAGCTTCTTGCTACTGCCGTCCTGACATTCTCTTTTATGATATGTGTTGCATCGTTCGACAGAGTGGATGCTGATAGCCAGATACGTCGTGATTTGAGCACCTTTGACTCGTAGCTTTGCATTCTAAGGGATATGCCTTGCAATGCGAAGCAGTGAATCGGTTGCTGTGGACCGGCCAGCGAGACCATGGTGTACTGTTGCGTACCGCACTGTAAGTCGCAGTCAAGTAGGACTAAAGGCGCTTCCTTTCATCAATTCCCGAGTGATGCAGAACTGGTCGCTAAGTGGCTGAAAACATTTCAAGGGAAAATTTGGTTCTCAACGACAAGTCGGCGTCAACTGTCGTTTGTAGCCGGCATTTTCCTCTCCACTGACTACGTGCCTGGGTGCCGAATCAGGAAACTTCTACCTGGTGTTGTGCCAACAATGTTCGACGAGTACCCAAGTTACCTCGTGCCGAGTGTCAAGAAGCCTCGTAAGGAGCCCGCATCTAGATGGTCTGTCCCTGCTCCAAAACCAAGTAAGCGAAACGCGGAGCCAGAAGGTGCGGCCGACCTTCCTGAATCGCAGGACGACTTCGCTGACAAGAAACATAGTGTCTGCACTCAAACGGCAAATAAAGACGCCCAGCGAGTAAGTGCGTATGTTTCGCTTATCGGCAGGCTTCGTAAACAAGCTGCGTACCACCGTTCGAAGTGTAGCAAACTCCAACAGCAGCTGGACGCTGCAAGGAAAGCAAACGCTTTCTATCGGGAGAATAAGAGGCATGCTTCTGTCAAAGAAGTTGTTGCTGATTCTGCAAAGGGTGAAAAGAAGGCCATCTTTCTCCTTCATCAACTAGACAGTTATGGGCAGAAGCGACCGTGCTACCCAGAGGAGATAATCAGAGAGTGTGTCGTGTGGCGCTTTCTTTCGCCTAAGGGGTACGATCACGCTCGGACATCCCAGCTGCTGACACTGCCAGCAAAGTGCACGCTGCAGCGGTACATGGGACCAAGCCCGACAACGACAGGGATGAGTCCTGCGATGAGAGAAAGACTGGTTTTTGAAGCTTCCTTACTCAGCTCTAAGCAGCATATGGCAACGCTAATCATATGACGAGGCTAGCATCAAGGCGAAGTGCATATACGATAGGAAATCGGACGCGTCTTTGGCTTGAGAGACAAGCCTAGCAGTGGCACACCAGGTGGCTCGAAGGAAACCCTTGGAAACAGGGTCCTGTGTTTTGTGCTTCACGGCATCGCTAGCTCCTACAGAATTCCCTGCTCGTACTATTTCACTAAGCAACTTAGCGGGAGAGACCTGTTTGCATGGACTGAGGAAGTGATCAACGCTGTTGAGTCGTGCGGATTTTTGATTGTGCGCATTGTGACGGACAATTATTCCGCCAATAGTACAATGTTTAAGCTGATGGGAAATGGCTACCTATCGACTGTAGTGGAGCATCCACATGATACCAATCGGGTGATCTTCCTAAGCTTCGACCCATGCCACGTACTAAAAAACGTTCGGAGTCAATTTCTTGAACGAGAACTGACAGACGGCGTAGGGGACATCTCTGGCATATTTGTCCAAAAGCTGTACGAGCACTAGAAGGACACGACAGTCAAACTGGCAAGAAACCTAACCAGAAACATGTCTACCCTACAAACCTGGAGAAGATGAATGTCCTTCGGGCAGTGCAAACATTCTCTCCACAAGTAATTGCAGCTATTGAGCACCTCCAAGAAAACACAGGCGGTGACTCTACCCCTCTACGTGTTCAGCAAGCAAGTTCAACCCATTCACTTTATGAAGACAATCAAACGATGGTTCGATATACATGATACCACGTCAGCGGCCAAAAGAGCCCGATATCAAATACAGACGACCCTCGGCTGCTGTGGCTTGCAAACGAGTTCTACATAGAAGGCATCCAGGAAAACTCGAAAGCACGAGGTGGTTTCACTTGTGAGACATTTGAAGCCTTGCGCTTACGACCAAGTCTACAGTCGAAACTGCACGTTTTTCTTCTGCGGAATGGTGTCAACTGCGTCCTTACGCGGAAGCTGAACAGTGACCCCATTGAGGCCATCTTTGGAAGAATAAGATTCATGTGCGGAGGAAATGACATGCTAGACGCAAGGGCACTGACGACTGCGCTTGATCACATTATCAAGTCTGAGACCTCAATTGGCAAGGAGCTCACAATACCTTGTGGTGATGCCGAAGAGCTGGCTGCAGCGCTACCACAGTCTCTGACTGAGGAGTTTAATGACCTTGCGGAATATCCAGACACCCCATCACCCTCTGTCACGTACTCTGGTTTGGTTTATGTCGCTGGATACATCGCCAAGCTAATAAGTGACTTTGAGTGTGACGCTTGTTCAATTCTCCTTGAAACGCACGAGAGAAGTGATCCTCTGTACACGCTTCTACAAAGCCAAGATTTTAGCAGGCTGCACTATCCAAAAGCCGAGTTTGTGGCACTGTTGGACAAAATTGTGTGCTTTTTTGAGAAAGCTATCCTGCACCTTCCACGCACAAATGTGCTGGAAGTACTACGAATCCTCATTCAGCCACATCTTGAAAAACTCGCCGCTGCTACGTTGTCCGGAAGGCGTCGACAACAGCCACGCGATAAGGTCTGCCGGCTTGATTTCCGAGATGTTTGTTAGAATACTTCTGATCAACTACACCCAGAAGATAACCGACAAGAACGAGAAGTCAATAACTTATGCGCACAAGCCATCCAGGAAACACTTTAGGCTTTGAATTTGTGTCCCAGGTGGGAGTTATTTCAGCAAGGAGTGATGTGCTCGACATGACCGTTTTCAAATAATGCGGTATTAGTGAAGGAAATGCTCAATTTGTTTTAGTTTCATCGTAAATAAATACTTGTTTTCAACGAATGTGCAGCACCATCCCTTAATTGTTTTTAATGCCAGTGGTGCTCAAACAAAATACCAGCACTTCGGCTTCAGAGCTATGACGCAAATCCAAGCCTGGCGTTTCGTTCTGTGCAAACACTGCACGTTGCGCGGAAATTTATCTTCCGACTCAGACCCATTACTAGGCAAGACAAAACTGCGTGGTGGTTGTATAGGAATAAGGGTCAGAAAGCTTTTATCAGTGCATGGCACTTACAATAATGCGAGCATGCACGGCCGAGAGGGGAGCGAGCGCACGCTCGCCTTCAGTTCGCGCCGACGGCGCCGGCGGCAGCAGTAGGGTCGCAGCGGCAACACGGGTGCGCGGCGTGAGGGGGAAACAGCCGCAATGAGAAGGCCGTAATAAGGAAAGCGCGCGCGCCTCTCCAGTCCGGCCGTGATGTAACAACATCATCAAGTTCAGTCCGTGGTTGCCGAGAAAAACGATTTTCAACTATTCACATGCATAGGAGCTCCTTAGCTAAATCGTTTTCTTAGGTATTGTGTGCATCAGTCATGTTGTATTTCCCACCATAATTTTAGAACATTGGGCCTGATCTCAAAATTTCCCTTATAACAACATTCAGCTTTTTAAGCTTGTACAGTATAGGATCCACTTCTCTAGAGTACCACTATTTGCTGTATATTACTAGGACTGCCAGTGTTCTTTTTACACTTCAACATAGGCCAGAATGCTGTGTTTTATAAGTTTAGTGTGGTTTTGTGGAGCTGACGCATAGTATTGCAGTGCACATATATTTGTGCACATTCATATGAATATACTTTCAGGCTTTAGTATCCAACCATTTATTGTGCACTGCTGGAACAGCAGGTCCTTCTGCAGTTTAATGCGAAGCTATCTTGTCTTAGACAAGCCTGCTGTTCTCAGATGTCCAACTCCAGTCGAGTCCTGCCGCAAATTTTTTCCTGTTCGTATGTTAGCACCACCAGCTTGATCCGTGAAGCGCATTGGCAGCTACAGTTTGGTGTGTTGCAAGTTCTAGGCTGAAGCATGTATGCAGACTGTTCTGAAGTGTGTATGTATTATGTATGGTGCATGTATCTAGTCTGAAGTGCAATAAACAATTAAAACAGATCACTTTGTGGTTGTAGTGCCAATTATTTTTGCCACTGCATTTACTGCAATCGCTAATGCCCACAGTACAGTTCTCTAGAACCTCGGCAAAGTACAAGCACATTACAAACATCGACATAGGTTTTATAGAGATTTTTTTTTGGGGGGGGGGGGTCTGTAAAGCAGCTGCAGGGAAATGTTCTAAAGAAATTGGTCTTTAGGATCTTAAAAGGAACTCCGTAGAGATGTTCTATAGAAATTTGTCTTTGCAATCTTAAAGGAACTCCGTAGGAAGGTTCTTTAGAATTGTGTCTTTAATATCTTAAAAGGAACTCGATAGGAATGTTCTATAGAATTGTGTCTTCAGAGTTCCTATAAGAATGCGGTGGCCAAATAACTGTTGGAACTCTATAGGAAAATTCTATAAGGAGTAAAATAAACACAATAGAATTCTATCGAACAATTTCAAAAGACTTCTAAAAAACACATTAAAATTTTAGTAAGGGGAGCGTACTTTGAGATAATTCAAGAAACGGGAGTACGACCTTTGCAGATGCAGTGACCACTCATTTGATTCTGCATAAAGACTATCCTGAATGCACCGGTTGCCAGGCGGATACCTAGATGGTGAACAGGGTCCAGTATCCTTAGAGCGCTTGGAGTGGCAGACTGATACACTATGGCCCTATAGTCTAAGCGTGTGCGTATAAGGCTTTTGTGTAGATTCATGAGGCACTTTCTGTCAGTGCCCCATGTTGTGTGCGACAGAATTTTAAGGATGTTCATTGTTTTGTGGCATTTGTTCTTTAGGTGTTCTATGTGTGAAATGAAGCTTAGTTTGGAATCTAAAATAATGCCCTAGAAATTTTGTTCGGTGTTCACAGGCAATCGCAGCTTTATCAGGATCCGGGAGTAGGCCTCTCTTTCTTGGGAATAGAACGCAGGAACATTTCAGTGGATTTAACCTAAATCCATTCTAGAACGCCCATGTTGACACTTTATTGAGGCCAAGTTGAATCTGTCGCTCGCAGACTGCGAGATTACAGGACCTGAATCCTATTTGCACGTCATCAACGTAAGTAGAATAAAATATATTTCGTGGCATGTATGCACGCAAAGATTTCATTTTTACCATAAACAGAGTGCAACTAAGTACACCACCTTGTGGTACAGCAGTTTCCTGAATAAATGGCCTGGACAGGACATCGCCAACTCTAACTCGGAATGTACGATTGGATAGGTAACTTTCAATTATAAGCATATTACCACGGATGACCATTTCTGAGAGATCCCTCAAAATACCGTAGCGCCAGTTGTGTCATATGCTTTTTCGATGTCAAGAAATACGGCCAGAAAGAATTGTTTGTGGACGAAAGCGTCACGAATGCATGCTTCAGTGCGGACGAGATGGTCGGTTGTGGAACGACCTTTTATAATCCCCCATTGATATGGGTCAAGTAATTTGTTTGATTCAAGGAGATGTAAAAGCCCACGATTAATCATCTTTTCAAATAACTTGCAGATGCAACTTGTTAATGATATGGGCCGGTAACTTGCGATTGAGGACGGATCTTTTCCTTGTTTCAAGATAGGTACCACAATAGCTTCTTTCCATGAATCTGGAATGTACCCTACTGCCCAGATGGTGTTGAAAAAAGACAGTAGTGCTACTTGTGTCAGGATGAAGATGTTTAATCATTGTGTACATGACTCAGGTCCCGGACAGATTTCATACAAGTGTTCAAGGCAGCTTTGAGCTTGGCAGTTTTAAATGCTAGGTTATAAGGTTCATTGGGGCTACATTTACGGTTCAACGCCTTATTTTCCGCTACTGCTTTGTGTTTGAGGAATACCTTTGAATAATTGACCGAAGTGGATACACGCTGAAATGCTCCCCAAGTGCGTTAGCCTGGTCTTCAGGCCGTCGCCTTGATCGTCCACCAACGGCAATAGGTAAGGTTGCCGACCTTGATAATTTGCGTAGTCTGTTCCACACTTTTGCTTTCTGCGTGTAGGAGTTTATGCTTGAGATGAATCTTTCCCAGTTCTCTCTTTTAGCTTTACGTCGCGTTCTCCTGCCTTGCGACTTCACGTGTTTGAAATTTAGGGAGATTTTCTGCGGTTGGGGACCTTCGCAGCAAGCACCAAGCCTTATTTTCCTTCTTACAATCTTCATTCCACGAGAGAACACGCCTCTTTTTTTGGAGCCCCGTTTGTTTGTGGTATGCACTTGAATGCGGCGTCAGTTATAAAAGCTGTAAAAAGGTGACAGCAGCGTTGATATTAAAATCGTTAAGACATTTCGAGGCAACTGTGTCATTTGGTGAAATTTGCCCATCAGCGGATTCTAGTTTCCATCGAGGGGTCCGTGTAAAGAGATCAGTGGTTCTGATGTTTTAAGACAAATGGGAAAATGATCACTGCCAAATAGGTATTAATTACGTCCCATTCCAGGCAGGGCGGAAGTGTGGCAGAGCAGATAGCTAAGTCTATTGCAGAGTAACTGTTGTGCGTCATACTGTAAAATGTCGGTTCTTTCTTATTCAGTAGGCATACACCGCAGTTCAAGAAACTGTTCTATCATGCGGCCCCTCGAATCACACCGCGGGTCACCCCAGAGCGGACTGTGTGCGTTGAAATCATCGAGTAGGATAAATGGCTCCGGAAGCTGGTTTATGAGAGATTGGAACTCTAAGCTGTTGAGTTTATAGTCAGAGGGATAGACATGGAGCAGATTGTTACAAACTTATTAAGTACAATCGCACGAATGGAAACAGCTTCGAGAGGGGTTTGAAGCATCAGCTGCTGGCTAGCAATAGAGTTTATAGTGATGATTGCGACACCACCTGCCGAGGCAAGGGCATTCTCGCGATCTTTACGAAATGTGACATACGAATTCAGGAAGTTTGTGTTGATTGATTTTAGGTGTGTCTCTTGGATACAGAGTACTTTGGGGTTATTTTTCTAGCAGTTCCTTGATGTCATCAAGGTTACGCAGTAGACCTCTAGCATTCCACTGAAGGATCTGCGTCGCCATAATAACAAAAAATAGAGGTGAGGTGTACTCTGCATGCCAAGATTTCAACATTTATGTCATGCTTTTCTTTCCGGGACCTGTTATTCTCGGCTTTCCTTTTGCGGCACGCTCAAGAGAGCTGCGCCACTCATTCGACACCGATGGTGCCGAGAGGCTTGGGTTTGTGTCCATTGCCTCCTGGGAAGCACTGGATGAGGAAGCTGCGCGCGAAGTGACATGTACTTTAGGCCTCCCTCACGAGGAGAGGCGCTTAGGACCACCGAGCCACTAGGCTGGCTGGCCCGTCTTCGAAGATGGCAGAGCGGCATCTGACGCGTCCGCCGTGGGGGCGGTAGGCGGAGCCGCCGGCCTACATGTGAGGTCCGAGTGGTCGCCTTGATGATGATGATGATGATTTATTGGCATCCCCTTTGAAACGGGGCGGCGACAAATAGTCACCTAGCCTGGTTGATTTAATCAGGTATACTATACATGTTCTTTATCTAGCATTTTTGTATACGTCTCATTAATATTCTTTTCAAATTTACCTTGTACCGCTGCTATGATATTAAGAGATCAGGTCGTATCCATGTTCTCCCTGCTTTTTTCCCACCAGTACTCTAATCGTCTCTTGCTGATCTCTACGGCTGATCTGTTTATGTTTCCTTCCACTTTAAACCCAAGCGCTTCTGGGAGTTGCACGTTACCTACGGTTCTCTGGGTGGATCCCGTCGCATTCCATTAGGATGTGCTGAGTGGTCTCTGGATCTTTACTGCAGCATACACATGTCTCATCTAGGTCCGAATATTTGTTCCGATATGTTTTCGTCCTTAGGCAACCGGCTCGAGCCTCAAATAGCAAGGCACTGCCCTTTGTGTTATCGTACAGATTTTCCCTTCTAATTTCTTTCTTCTGATTCTTGTAAATCTCCATTGTACTTTTCGTTTCCATTCTTTGCATCCAATTCACGGTCTCTATTTCTCTCACTTTCTTTCTGATGACCCCTGGTTGTCTATTTACAGTTTCGATATCCTGTACTTGGTTGCCAACTTCCTTGACCTCTGCCTCAATTCTGTGTCCACGCTTTTCATGTAGAGATACTTGTGCACTTTAGCCGCCCATTTATTTTCATCCATGTTCCTGAGCCTTTCTTCAAAACTAATTTTGCTTTGTGCTTCTCTGACTTCAAAAGAGGCCCAACCCATGTCACCCTGCACTGCTCATTTGTCGTATACCGTGTGCTCCCAAGCCAACCGGCCTACTGATCTTTGGTTAACTTCTAAGCCCGCCAATATATCCGATTTAAGCATATAATGGCATTTGCGAATGTTAGCGCTGGCACCATTACTCCTTTCCAGATTCCACGCACCACCTCATACTTATTGTGGCCCCCACAGTGCTCTGTGTTTCATTATTGCTGCATTCCGCTTCCCCTTATTTTCTGATTATCTTGGTGGTTGCTTGAGTAATTCTTTCCTTCGTTTATGTGTACGCGCGAGGTACTTATATTGCTTCACTATGGGTATTACTTGCTGTTGAATTGACACCACGAAGTTACTCGTGTGTTCATTAAAGATCATAATCCCAGATTTCTCTGTGCTAAACTTAAGGCCTAGATTTGTCACTGCGTTCCCACAGATATTCGCAAGTATCTGTAATCTTTTTTATTGTCCGCTAGTAGCACAATGTCGTCTGCGTACATCAGTCCTGGGACCTTCTGGGCGTACCCATCAGGGCGTACATCAGTCCAACGGCCTTCGACCGTTGTGACACTGCCCCCTTGTGTGCCACATCGGCGTACGTAGTGCACTGCACTATTGAGAAACGCTTTCGTGCTTCCTTAAAAGAGATGTTTTCTGTGATTTTCGGTGTATTATTTCTTTTTTGTTTTTCCAAGCAGGGTAAGAACGAGAGTATGAGGGTGCCCACCGTCGCAGTTTGCGCAGTGGAGTTCGTTGTTACAGTCGTCAGCGGGATGGTCATGGTCACCGCACTTAGCACAGGTGAGCCGCCCTCGGCAGCTCAGAGATACGTGGCCGTACCTTTGGCACTTGAAACATCTCCGTGGGTTTGGTATATATGGCCTGACGCGTATTTGATATATCCTGTTTCAATGTATTCCGGAAGTCTGCTCAAGCCAAATGTCAGAATCAGGTGCTTGGTAGGTATTTCTTCGTCATCGCGGCGTATTTGATTCTTTGCACATCGATCACATTGTGCTCTTTCCATCCTTCTAGCAATTCCACTACACTAAGGTCGATCACGTCGTAGTCTGAGACTACCCCACGAACAGTGTTCATGGACTTATGCTGCGTGACTGTTATCGGAATGTCCCCGATTTTCTCAAGAGTCGTCAGCTTGTCGTGTTGGCTTTTGCTGCAGATTTCGAGAAGCAGATGTCCACTTGCCATTTTTGTTGCTTTGTAGCCTGGGCCAAGCTTTTCTGCAAGGCATTTGGACATAAGGGACGGGGAAATGACTCGAGCTGACTTTTCTTGTTGTTGACTGTGCAGTACATGAAAGCGAGGAAAGTTTTCTTTGGTTTGGCTCAGGAACTGAAACGTGACATTGGTGCGCCCTCTCTTGAGAGGGCGACCAGGTAGGGGAGGAAAGGGAGGTACCCATTACTTAATTTTCTCGTTATTCAGCAGCGATGGTAGCCACCCACCACCGAGCCCAACGAGGGGACGCTACAAGGTTTTAGTGACACTCGCAGACGCCAGCTATACATCACTGCTATAACCTAATATAATAGACCCAACGTTGGATGTACTACACCAGGTTAACCCTTGCTGCGTGGAAGGTTGGAAGTAAACGAAGTAAAGACAAGACTGGCCAGATGTAAAGTGAGAGAGAAAGACGAAGGCTGGAGGGAGAGAGAGACAGAAAGAGGCAACTACCGATTTCCCCCGGGCGGGTCAGTCCGAGGGTGCCGTCTATGTGAAGCGGAGGCCCGAAGAGGTGTGTTGCCTCCACCGGGGAGCCATAAAGGTCCAAACTCCCGGCATCGGCTCAGCCCCCAGGATCCCCTTTTCCCCGGACACGGCTAAGCCACGCCCGGTTAAACGCGGAAGGGTCCAACGCTCGTGTGCACCAAACGCCTGCTTGCGCAGACGCCCCTGCGGGGATGTTTCTGAGTCTGTCCGTGTCAGTGTGAAATGCTTCTCATACTTGCTTCGTGTTAAAGTTTTACGTAAACACGTACCAGGTAGAGCTTTGTTAATTAGCGACAGCATCCCATGCGTAGAAAATAAATTATTGTACTCATATCGATCGTGGTATGCTAAAAGCGCACGGCGATTGAGATGACAAAACGAGGTAAAATTGCAGCACAATGCATGGCTTGGAAAAGGGGGGCACACAAGGAAAAGGCGTTACACATGGACGGACGCTATGGCGGTAGCGCGCGGCTCAAATGTGGTACTCGTCTTTAAAAGAAAACAGTGCCTAGCACCTTTCATATACAGTGCCTCAAGCCCTGCAAAGTGCTCATAGTTAAGCAGATCTCGCAGGAAAAAGCTTGGCCGGTGCAACTGCAGTCTGAAGCGGACGATGCTGCAGCTCCGTTAAATCTGCAGGTAGCTCTCGCTAAAATTATATATGTGGCGTATTTCTGTAACCTGAAATGCTATCGCATTAAATAAGACACTCTTACCGGCATTCACAGACGACGGCGCTTTCGGAACCAGCGACTGATAACCGCAAACGCGCTGTGGCCCGCCGTCGTCCGCGCCACGTGGCCGTTCCCCGCAGTCCCCTCATCATCAGCGTAACAAAAGTGTGGCGGCCGCGGGAAATTCTGGTCCCTCGGCGTCTAGCCAGGACCCGCCAAGAGTGCACTGGCGAGCGCGTACGCGACCACGGAGTAACACTGCACGGCTTGCTTGCATCGACGCAGCAATGGCGCGCGCCCGCCACTCCTCTGACGGCAGCGACTATCCATCGGCGGTGCGACACAACTTTCAAAAGCGAAAACCGCCGGGATGAGCCGTCCGGCGGAAGTAGGTCCCCACCGTCGCAGCACCCGTTGTATTTCCGGCAAAGCGTCGGTTGCAGCACAACGAAACGTCTTGAAGTTGCAGCCTCGCCGAAAGCTGGTTTTGCCTGTCGAGTAAACGCTCAACGCGGTGGGTAGGTTGAGCCAGCTCGGAACCACTGTGACGTCGAGATTTATGCGCCGGCATCGGGACAAGTGCATCGGGACATGGCAACCCGTGAGCGGAAACCGGAAGCGCGTTGATGTGTCGACGCTGCGTACCGCGCCGTTGTCGTCAGGAGCGAGTCGGGCTCGGTCTGACTCGAGCCGCTCGTGTCAGGGTTCATGTAGAGGTCGTCAGGGTACCTATCGCGTCTTGCGAGTGTCCTCACCTAACTGAGGGTGTCTCATTTTAGCTGCAACAGTTTTTTTTAATAGCCTGTGGCAGATAGCACAATTATAGTGCTTGATTTTACAGCACATGTCTACAAAATGCAGCTAGTAATTTTTCAAGGTGTATCCACTTCGAACGAATTTTCTGGGCGGCGCTAGTTTTGAAATACTTATTTTTTTCAAGGTGTCCGACGAAAGTGTTCCAGTTACTTTTGGGCTTCGATGCGTAAAACAGCGTTTTCTTCTAAAAGTTAACTGGAACGTCAATGCAATTTGTCGTACGCTTTGAAAATTAATATCTCGAAACTGGTTCAGTCCTGAGTAGTCTGTCCAAGTGGACGCGCCTTGCGAACTCGCCGGCTATGTAATTAGTAGGTTTAAATATGTGCTGTAATGCAATTATTTAAAAAAATAATTAGCATAATTATGTTCATTATTCAATTAGGCGTTTTGATTTTTCGTGGAAGTAATGGCCGCCTCATCGAGTAGTTTAGACAAAGGATTGGAATTGTGCTATCTGCCACAGGCAATTTTTAAATATTTGATGCAGCTACAATGAAACACCCTGTACATCTTACACCGTGGGTCTGGCTTTTAAGTTTCGTGGGGTTAGAGGCTAGTTGAGGGTTCAAAACTAATTGAAACCCGACGGCTACGACACCGATAAGCAATGCGGCCAAAGTTGTTCCTTACGCGGGCAGGCGCGGCCGAACAGACAATAATGGGGCTTCCAGAAGTACGTAATTCTTAACGAAAAGCAAATTTTCGCTTACTTTAGCCTGTTAAATAAACTGCGTCAATAAATATGCACAACAATACAAAGAGGCGCATTGATCCAAACACCCTCCCTGACTGATCTCAGCTATCGGCTGATAGTAACAGTCCATGGTAATCTTTCATATATGACGACATATGCAAGACGCCCGCAGCTTCGGAACGGGTGAGCAGAAGGTTTGAGAAGAGTGTATGAACGCCTACTTTTAAATGCGAATGCATTTCTTAGTCGGGGCATGTCAGGCGTCTGTCGGTGTCCGCGCGCCGGCAGGTGTTATCTCTCCGCTCTCACTCCCTCTCCCATAGGAACAGCTGCGGGCGCGCGCGCTTACCCTCGCCCCTAGCAACCGGACCCGTGGTGCGGGCGGAGTAGCGGAGAGTGAGTGGAGAGGAGGAGCGCGCTCTGGCGTGTGAGGGCGCTCGCATCGCGGGAACTCGGTGGAGCTCCCGCGTGTGTGGAGAGAGTGTAGGAGAGGGTAGGTGCAGTGCTTCGCCGCTCCTTCGCTCGCCGTTCGCTCTCTCTCCTCCCTGCGCCCCACTCTCCCGTTCGCTCGCTCGCACGTATACATAAATGGAGTGAAGCGCGCGCCTCACTCTCGACCGTTCGCTGGCTGGGCGCCTCTCAAGGCGATGGCAGAAGTCGGTGAAGGCGAATGTCTGACGCCAACGGTACCCCTAGCAAGAAGTGTAATACAATCCAACCCGAGCATTACACCTCTCGCTGGAGGTGACGTCACTGCAGTAGCTTCAACGTCATCATCAACCGGAGGAGAAGAAGCGGAAGACAAGGCTGCGAAGCGAAGAGCGCGTGATGCCGAACGCAAGCGAGCGAAGCGAGCTGCCGATACCGAACTCCATGCTCGGGAAGCCGCTGCGAAACGCCAACGCCGAGCCGAAAATCCGGAAATGTGTGCTCGATACGCCGCTGTGAGACGTCAACGGCGAGCCGAGAACGCTGAAGTTCGTGTTCGAGACGCGGCGGAGAAACGTCAACGCTACCATTCACGGAAGTTGCATTGATCTCTCCTTTACCCGAAACTGTGACGTGCGCATGTTTCTCAAAGACCCTTTGACTGTACACTTAGCGACCACAAGGCTGTGATTATGGCCGTCAGATACAATGACAACACAAACAGGTGCTGATGAATGTGTAAATAAATGGTTATGGTACAAATCCTCGTCTCGCCATTAATTTACACCATTAAAATTACTACGCCGTGTACTCTCGGCACAAGAAATGCATTCGCATTTCCTCACGATTCCCTTCGGGGAGGTGTGCAGTGCTTACATGACGCCGTGAAACAAGGCCTGCGCGTTTCTGGTGCTGAGCGGCTGGCCGATCGCCGTCGAAGCGTAAAAGGAACGCAACGCTGTTCCACTTACCAGTCGGCGCGTTGCAGGTCCCATCGGTGGTGGTGCGTCGCCGGGCCGAGCGCTACAATGCGGCGAGAATGCCACAGCGTTGGAGCTACCCTGCCACGTTTGGATACTTGTCGCGTGCACTAGTTCTCTGAGAACGCCACATTTTAGACTATGATTGGGCCTATGTCTTGAAAAAAGGACAGTACTTGGTCCAATTTAGCGAACAAACTGATCATGGCGCCACCTATGCCCGCACTGTTGAACGAAAATTACCATAACTTGTTACAGTCAAAGAAAAAAAAAAGTGTCGCTGCTCACAAGTGGCGCGCTTCTCGGCCAGCGACCAAAATTTGTCACGCGATATTGCGGAGTTTCGCGCCTGCGGTGATTCGGGGCTCGCGCACCGCCGAACGATCAGAGTCTCGCGCATTTGGGCGTCACTCAACGAGAGCTTTACGAAAGCTTCGCCAAAAACCTGTTCGATGTGGCCTAATTTGATTTCTGGTGTCGTGAGCCGCGCATAATCTGACAAAGCACGCTAGCCTGTTGTAAACACAACAGGCTGCACATCTTTCGATAACACCCGCTCTGTAAAGCTCTGTCGTTCGGTTTACTGCGATGGTTTCCACACCAACTACAACCCTAGCCAATTCTGTTATTTGTTTATAAAACTACAGACGCTGTTTATGTTAGGAAGCTGACGGAAGTTCGCTGACCGATGAGAAACAACCTGAGCACTTATTTAATATTTATTACTATTTATATAATTTCGGCAGTGTCAATAAGGCATTACGACTGCGGAGGATGAAAAGTACACAAAATTAAAAGTGAGAAAGTACAGCACGAATAATAACAATGACAAAACAAAACATATCAACTTGATAGGTACATAGATCCATAAAAAACGGCAAATTTGCATCTGAGACGTACAAGCAATGAGGTCCTGAGGTAGTTTGTTCGCCATATTAATTGTACGAGGGAGATGCGACATTTTAAAGACCTCAGTGTCGCCAATTGTCCAGATATGACCACTTCTGCTTGAAATAAAATGTGGAGAGCTAGGTTTGTGCACAGACACCGGTTTTGTTCAAGTCCATTCGGTAAAGCAGTTGAAACTCACGACCGCGCTTAGACATTGGCTCCCACCGGAGCTGCCTACTTTTTTTGTGGCCAAGACACTCGCGCGTAGGAGTTGTGCTCACAATGATGCACAATTCGGGACACCTTTGTTGATCTCTCTCACACCTCGCAAGCGTATTCCATGATTGACCGCACGTTGATCAAGTATAAAATTTCTTTACCTCTTGCCTCGTAACGAAACTCGCTGTTCCTGCTGTGGCCAGATGAGATCTGATATGTCAATGTACTTGTGTTCACTGCCAGGTGGCACACTACCTAAAAAATATTGAGTCGGGTAAGGAACATTTGCTGATACTACGATACACCACGCAGTCATCAACACACAAGTGCGGGGCAATCGTTCAACTGTGGTTACAAAAATTTACTGGGTACTGAGCATGTCCAGCGAAGCTGTTACAAAACACCGCTAAAACTGATCAGTAATGGTAGTAATTTAGAGTAGTAATGGTAATTTTGACAGCACGCCGCCGCTGGTCGTACGGCCGCTCCTCGTATTCACGCCCTAGCTATGCATTGGCTACCCATAGCAGCGATGCTGCAACCACAATCAGTTGCTAAGCATTACGAAAGGCTAGTGACGCCACGTCGCAAGGTGCCGTCACCGCGGCAGCTTGCTCAACTGCATGCAAGCTTCGCCACAAAACGTGTGCGGGGGGCGCTACGTTATCATCAATTATGTGGTTGGGATGCTTGTTCTTTATTGACATGAATGCTGTTCTGTATGTTGTATGCGTGATTCCAAAGAGTGTATGCACTTTTCGCTTCAGTTTGCTGAGTGCTTGAGAACTGCTTCACCCATACCGCGATTCGGCCCGGTATTGCACTACCTCCGGGATCAGCCCACAATTTTGCCCACGGACATGAAAAATGCGGACCAAAGACAGGTTTGCTCTAAAACACGGATAACGTGCCTCAGAAAGGCTGGCCAATGTTTCGATAAGAGGACCTATCTTCGTCAAGGTTTGACGGTAGTGTAAGGGTTATACTCGTCGAATCTTCGTCAAAGTATGACGAAGATGTGTATTTGACTGGTGTATCCCTTATACTACAGTGTGCTACTCCATCTGTCAGCCCGCTTCTTGATTTTGTAGTCCTTCAACTATGTCATTTATAAAAATCATCAAAAGGAGGGGCCCAAGAACGGATCCCTGCGAAGCACCGGAAGTGGCGAGTATGTCATCGGATTGGGAAACAATTCACCAACACACGTTGTCTGTGATGCAGCAGATAATTTTTAAGATCTAGCTTCCTGCTTAACTCATTCACCGGAAATTAGCGACCACTCATAATTCACTTCACCCTACGGGCACAGGTTTCCAACAAGAAAAAACCAGGGTCATCCAAGACTACAGCAAAGCAGATATTACTGGAATGAATGGGGAACTACAGGCCTTTGTTGATAGTTTTTTTGCTGGTTTTGAGCAGCAGTCGGTTGAGGACAACTGGTTGCTTTATAAAAACAAACTCTTGTCCCTAATTGATCGCTTGGTACCTACAAGAAAAGTTTCATCAAGTCCTCGCTCTCCGTGGTTTCATAACACGTTAAAGCGCATGCGCAACAAAAAGAAGCGGATATTTCGACGGGCAAAACTAACCGCCAGAACAGACCACTGGTCTTGCTATCAAAAATTTTACCGAGACTTCTGTACTGCGCTTTCAAAAGCAAAGAAGGAATTCTATCATAAAACTCTTCCTTTGCTACTGCTTTCTAACCCCCGCAAATTTTGGAGCATTATTAACGGTTCTAAAGGAACAAACATTTAATTATTCCAATCTAATGTTCCAGTAGTTCAAAGCGAGTGCTACAATGTTCTGAACAATGTGTTTGTTACTCATTTTAATAAGAGCATTCCCACAGTGTTTCCACAAATACCAAAAACCAACTTCTTACCAATGGACCCTATTGCTCTTGATGTAGTTGGTGTCGAAAGGCTTATTGTCAATTTAAAAGTGTCTTCATCAGCCGGCCCAAATTGTATCTCATCTAAAATGATGAAGTGTATACAAGTGTATTCTTCATTGATATTGTCAAAGCTTTTTGAACAGTCATTACAGGTGTCTACACTGCCCTCTGACTGGAAGATAGGGAAGGTGGTCCCGGTGCATAAATCTCGTGATGTACATTCCCCCAATAATTACTGTCCCATATCATTAACATCCATCCCAGTAAAAATCTTAAAGCATATAATATACTCGCATCTCATCGAATTCATTGAGTCCAATTCCTTCTTCAGTATTTATCAGCATGGATTCCGTAAAGCAGTTTCGTGCGAAACGCACTTGCTATTCATCTGAAGTATCGTAACAGCGCAAACAATACAGTGACAAAAAGGAAGGGAAAACGACAACACAGCGCTGACTCTCAACTGATATTTTATTGAAGGATCGTCTAATATATATATACAAAAAAATTTCAAAGAACCATGACTTGCGCAAGACACAGTGATACATCAAGGCCGTGGCGACAAACTAGGCATAATCAAAAGTTGCAGAAGTAATGAAATTCCTTGTCATGAAGAGCGATCGACGGTTCACTGATGCACCTAATCGTTTTATATTGTATGCCTCAGCGATTTCTCTTGTCAACTGGTTGCGTGTTGTCGTTTTTCCTTCCTTTTTGTCCCTGTATTGTTTGCGCTGCTACGATACTTAAGATGAATCCCAACCAACTGCCCCAACTTGCCGTCTTGTTGCAATTGCTATGTTTTACCGACAACTTATTTATTAACGCGGATCATGACGTTGATACTGATTGCATATATTTAGATTTTGCCAAAGCATTTGACTCCGTCTCACACGACCTACTTATCTTCAAGCTTAATCAACTTAACATAGACCCCAGTGTACTTGCATGGATTAAGGAATTTCTCTCCAACCGTAGCCAGTATGTGACAGCTAATGACTTTTGTTCACCTAATTCTCCCGTAACATCCCGTGTTCCGCAAGGGTCCGTTTTGGGTCCTCTACTTTTCTTGATTTATATTAATGACCTTCCTACTTGCCTTTCCTTCTCAACTGTCCGACTGTTTGCAGATGACTGTGTAATTTACCAAATAATTACTAACCATGCTGACTATATCAATCTGCAACACGATCTAGATAGGGTGTTTCAATGGTGCAATCAATGGCTCATGACACTTAACCCAACTAAATGTAAAAGCATGCGAGTTTCTCGCCACGCTACTACTCATTGTCCGCGTACTTACTCCCTCAATAATATTCCATTACCATCTGTTGACAGTTATAAATACCTAGGTGTTCACATTTCTTCTAACCTTTCGTAGAATACGCATGTCGAATATGTAGCTAACAACGCGAATCGCATGCTTGGCTATCTGCGTCGAACTTTTTTTGATGCCCCATCGTCCCTGAAGTTAACCCTTTACAAAACCCTGGTACGTTCTAAGTTAGAGTACGCATGCCCCATATGCGATCCTACTCAGACCACCCTCATTCAAACTCTTGAAGCTATTCAGAATCGCGCAGCACGTTTCATCTTATCGAATTATTCACGTCATTCCAGTGTCACGTCCGTGAAGAAAACCCTAAACTTGCCTGACCTTTCGTTGCGTCGAAAGTCATCTCGCCTTAATCTTTTTCACAAATCTCTTATTATAACAACGATTTAAAGGACATCCTGTTTCATCCACCTCATTATATTTCTTCAAGGACCGATCATCTTCAAGGTTGGTCTACCGTCTTGTCGGACAAAATTGTGTAATGACTCTTTTGTTCCTATAACAAGCGTCACATGGAACCATCTTCCCTCCACGATCGCAAGCATAACTGATGACCACGAGTTCAAGGTCGCTTTACAAAATGCCTTGTAATATTTTTGTTAGTTGCACATCTTGTCATTTTCTTCCCACTCCTTTCCGTAGTGCCTTCGGGCCCTGAAAGTACTTTCAATTAATAAATAAACAAATATAAACTTGAACGCATACAAAACCGTGCTGCACGTTTTGTCAGTGGTAAATATAACTTTAATTCCATATAACTCACATTAAGAATGAACTAGGTTGGAAACCTCTTCAGCAGCGATGAAAATCTTGGGAATATTTCATTGCATTTCTTATGGTGAAACTGGTATTAATAAAAGTTAATACGTGATGAGCCCATGCTACATATCGCACAGCTAAAAAGGTTCGAGAAATAAGGTGTCGCGCGGATGTATTTGCGCATTTTTTTGGCAGCAGCGACAGCCAGCGTGCACATCGCCTAAAAGCACGTGTTATTCATCACTGCAGATATCCCGCTGATAGCACTACGCTGCATCAGACGGAAGAGCACGCCGCAGACGCTGCCTCCGAAGTGACGCAAGGACTACGCATCCCGCCCACCAGGACACCATCTGGACCGGCGTATATAAGGAGCGCACTTGCAAGGGGCCAGCATTTGGCAGCAGCGACAGCCAGCGCGCACATCGCCTAAAAGCACGTGTTATTCATCACTGCAGATATCCCGCTGATAGCACTACGCTGCATCAGACTGAAGAGCACGCCGCAGACGCTGCCTCAGAAGTGACGCAAGGGCTACGCATCCCGCCCACCAGGACACCATCTGGACCGGCGTATATAAGGAGCGCACTTGCAAGGGGCCAGAATTTGGCAGCAGCGACAGCCAGCGCGCACATCGCCTAAAAGCACGTGTTATTCATCACTGCAGATATCCCGCTGATAGCACTACGCTGCATCAGACGGAAGAGCACGCCGCAGACGCTGCCTCAGAAGTGACGCAAGGACTACGCATCCCGCCCACCAGGACATCATCTGGACCGGCGTATATAAGGAGCGCACTTGCAAGGGGCCAGCATATTTGGCAGCAGCGACAGCCAGCGCGCACATCGTTTAAAAGCACGTGTTATTCATCACTGCAGATATCCCGCTGATAGCACTACGCTGCATCAGACGGAAGAGCACGCCGCAGACGCTGCCTCAGAAGTGACGCAAGGACTACGCATCCCGCCCACCAGGACATCATCTGGACCGGCGTATATAAGGAGCGCACTTGCAAGGGGCCAGCATATTTGGCAGCAGCGACAGCCAGCGCGCACATCGTTTAAAAGCACGTGTTATTCATCACTGCAGATATCCCGCTGATAGCACTACGCTGCATCAGACGGAAGAGCACGCCGCAGACGCTGCCTCAGAAGTGACGCAAGGACTACGCATCCCGCCCACTAGGACACCATCTGGACCGGCGTATATAAGGAGCGCACTTGCAAGGAGCCAGAATTTGGCAGCAGCGACAGCCAGCGCGCACATCGCCTAAAAGCACGTGTTATTCATCACTGCAGATATCCCGCTGATAGCACTACGCTGCATCAGACTGAAGAGCACGCCGCAGACGCTGCCTCAGAAGTGACGCAAGGACTACGCATCCCGCCCACCAGGACACCATCTGGACCGGCGTATATAAGGAGCGCACTTGCAAGGGGCCAGAATGTGGCAGCAGCGAGAGCCAGCGCGCACATCGCCTAAAAGCACGTGTTATTCATCACTGCAGATATCCCGCTGATAGCACTACGCTGCATCAGACGGAAGAGCACGCCGCGGACGCTGCCTCAGAAGTGACGCAAGGACTACGCATCCCGCCCACCAGGACATCATCTGGACCGGCGTATATAAGGAGCGCACTTGCAAGGGGCCAGCATATTTGGCAGCAGCGACAGCCAGCGCGCACATCGTTTAAAAGCACATGTTATTCATCACTGCAGATATCCCGCTGATAGCACTACGCTGCATCAGACGGAAGAGCACGCCGCAGACGCTGCCTCAGAAGTGACGCAAGGACTACGCATCCCGCATACTAGGACACCATCTGGACCGGCGTATATAAGGAGCGCACTTGCAAGGAGCCAGAATTTGGCAGCAGCGACAGCCAGCGCGCACATCGCCTAAAAGCACGTGTTATTCATCACTGCAGATATCCCGCTGATATCACTGCGCTGCATCAGACGGAAGAGCACGCCGCAGACGCTGCCTCAGAAGTGACGCAAGGACTACGCATCCCGCCCACCAGGACACCATCTGGACCGGCGTATATAAGGAGCGCACTTGCAAGGGGCCAGAATTTGGCAGCAGCGACAGCCAGCACGCACATCGCCTAAAAGCACGTGTTATTCATCACTGCAGATATCCCGCTGATAGCACTACGCTGCATCAGACGGAGGAGCACGCCGCAGACGCTGCCTCAGAAGTGACGCAAGGACTACGCATCCCGCCCACCAGGACATCATCTGGACCGGCGTATATAAGGAGCGCACTTGCAAGGGGCCAGCATTTGGCAGCAGCGACAGCCAGCGCGCACATCGTTTAAAAGCACGTGTTATTCATCACTGCAGATATCCCGCTGATAGCACTACGCTGCATCAGAAGGAAGAGCACGCCGCAGACGCTGCCTCAGAAGTGACGCAAGGACTACGCATCCCGCCCACCAGGACATCATCTGGACCGGCGTATATAAGGATCGCACTTGCAAGGGGCCAGAATTTGGCAGCAGCGACAGCCAGCGCGCACATCGCCTAAAAGCACGTGTTATTCATCACTGCAGATATCCCGCTGATAGCACAACGCTGCATCAGACGGAAGAGCACGCCGCAGACGCTGCCTCAGAAGTGACGCAAGGACTACGCATCCCGCCCACCAGGACACCATCCGGACTGGCGTATATAAGGAGCGCACTTGCAAGGGGCCAGCATTTGGCAGCAGCGACAGCCAGCGCGCACATCGTTTAAAAGCACGTGTTGTTCATCACTGCAGATATCCCGCTGATAGCACTACGCTGCATCAGATGGAAGAGGACGCCGCAGACGCTCCCTCAGAAGTTTTGGTGGATAGTTGGGTGTGTTGGTTAAGCATGATCTGAAGTGAAGGCGCCAAAACGTCGACGGACGAAGAGAGAGTACACAAACACAGGGCGCCGCTTCCAACAATTTTTAATCAGAAACCGAGGGCCAAACCGAGCAGTGCCTGAATGACAGGCTGAGGTAACTTAATAACAAAGGTAACATCGGGAGAGAGGGCCACCTGGCAATTCATTGTAGAGACTGCAAATGTAAGCCAGACTTCTACACCTGGGCTGTGGTTGCCAGAAGCCGTGACAAATGGGTTCGTTTAATCATTGAGGTCAAAAGGATAATTGAGGCAGGTGATAAGTCCGTAAGTGTTGCCTCAATATCTCTATCACGCAAAGAGCTACTTTACCTCAACGCGAATGCTCACTGAGAAACTGTGATTGCTCTCCCTGTATAAAATAGTGGCGTTTTTTCAGATTAAACATTGTTGAAAGTGGCGCCCTGTGTGTGTGTACTCTCTTCGTCCGTCGACGCCAAAGCCTTCCCCCGGAGCCTGCGCAACGGAGCTGCACTTCGGAACGTGCGCGCTGGTGTCGTCGGACTACGTCACTGCCAGGATCACTGACTGCACGCCACCGCCCTCCTCGACCTTTGCCTACATAAGAAGACCAACGAGCCATCAACACTTTAGTGGGCATGTCGGCTGGGCATCTGTCAACATCATGACAAAACCCCTTGCGTTTTTCGCGCAGATCCTGCTACTGGGAACGGCAGTACCAGCCCAAGCACCTGGCAGATTGTCGCACATGGTCACGCCAAAGCCTTTCCCCGGAGCCTGCGCAATGGAGCTGCACTTCGGAACGTGCGCGCTGGTGTCGTCGGACTACGTCACTGCCAGGATCACTGACTGGACGCCACCGCCCTCCTCGACCTTTGCCTACATAAGAAGACCAACGAGCCATCAACACTTTAGTGGGCATGTCGGCTGGCCATCTGTCAACATCATGACAAACCCCCTGCGTTTTTCGCGCAGATCCTGCTACTGGGAACGGCAGTACCAGCCGAAGCACCTGGCAGATTGTCGCACATAGTCACGCCAAAGCCTTCCCCCGGAGCCTGCGCAATGGAGCTGCACTTCGGAACGTGCGCGCTGGTGTCGTCGGACTACGTCACTGCCAGGATCACTGACTGGACGCCACCGCCCTCCTCGACCTTTGCCTACATAAGAAGACCAACGAGCCATCAACACTTTAGTGGGCATGTCGGCTGGCCATCTGTCAACATCATGACAAACCCCCTTGCGTTTTTCGCGCAGATCCTGCTACTGGGAACGGCAGTACCAGCCGAAGCACCTGACAGATTGTCGCACATAGTCACGCCAAAGCCTTCCCCCGGAGCCTGCGCAATGGAGCTGCACTTCGGAACGTGCGCGCTGGTGTCGTCGGACTACGTCACTGCCAGGATCACTGACTGGACGCCACCGCCCTCCTCGACCTTTGCCTACATAAGAAGACCAACGAGCCATCAACACTTTAGTGGGCATGTCGGCTGGCCATCTGTCAACATCATGACAAACCCCCTTGCGTTTTTCGCGCAGATCCTGCTACTGGGAACGGCAGTACCAGCCGAAGCACCTGACAGATTGTCGCACATAGGTCACGCCAAAGCCTTCCCCCGGAGCCTGCGCAATGGAGCTGCACTTCGGAACGTGCGCGCTGGTGTCGTCGGACTACGTCACTGCCAGGATCACTGACTGGACGCCACCGCCCTCCTCGACCTTTGCCTACATAAGAAGACCAACGAGCCATCAACACTTTAGTGGGCATGTCGGCTGGCCATCTGTCAACATCATGACAAACCCCCTTGCGTTTTTCGCGCAGATCCTGCTACTGGGAACGGCAGTACCAGCCGAAGCACCTGACAGATTGTCGCACATAGGTCACGCCAAAGCCTTCCCCCGGAGCCTGCGCAATGGAGCGGCACTTCGGAACGTGCGCGCTGGTGTCGTCGGACTACGTCACTGCCAGGATCACTGACTGGACGCCACCGCCCTCCTCGACCTTTGCCTACATAAGAAGACCAACGAGCCATCAACACTTTAGTGGGCATGTCGGCTGGCCATCTGTCAACATCATGACAAACCCCCTTGCGTTTTTCGAGCAGATCCTGATACTGGGAACGGCAGTACCAGCCGAAGCACCTGACAGATTGTCGCACATAGTCACGCCAAAGCCTTCCCCCGGAGCCTGCGCAATGGAGCTGCACTTCGGAACGTGCGCGCTGGTGTCGTCGGACTACGTCACTGCCAGGATCACTGACTGGACGCCACCGCCCTCCTCGACCTTTGCCTAAATAAGAAGACCCACGAGCCATCAACACTTTAGTGGGCATGTAGGCTGGCCATCTGTCATCATCATGACAAACCCCCTTGCGTTTTTAGCGCAGATCCTGCTACTGGGAAAGGGCAGTACCAGCCGAAGCACCTGACTGATTGTCGCACATGGTCAAGCCAAAGCCGTGCGGGAGGCTGTGGGTTCGATTCCTACCGCCGCCGGGCAGCCACTGGTTCAAAAGGGTACAAGCGTACCCCGTCCTGGCGTTCGGCTTCCTTCAGGGGTGATACGCTTGGTAAAGGAGCCTGCGCCCTGAATTTCCGTCGAAACCAACGTGAGCACGGAAAAAAAAGTGGTGTCTGGGCCGCTCCCATGGCGGTCATTTCCCATGTGGCGCCCCAAGCACCTATTGAGGTGGGGGCAACTTCGGGTTGAGGTCAAACACCCCTTTCCAAGCGTTCAGGTCCCATAATGGCCGAGCACCAGGCCGGGAGCGCGCTTGTACCTATTTTACCGGTAGGTACCCGACGGCAGCACTTGCCTCCCACAGCCACGGCGGATGCTAGTCTACAAGGCCGTCTGTGGTTGGACAAGAGGCGCCCAGAGACAACAGCTGAGATCTCTATTGGGCCCTCTTTCGAGATGTGGACCCCCACGACAGCCGAGCACCAGGCCAGGGGACATCTCTACCCATGAGAAAAACCGGTGGGTTCCCGGCGGCACCGGGATTTGAACTCGGTACCTCCCGCATACGAGACGGATGCTCTACCGCAAGCGCAATGGTAGCTGCACTTCGGAACGTGCGCGCTGGTGTCGTCGGACTACGTCACTGCCAGGATCACTGACTGGACGCCACCGCCCTCCTCGACCTTTGCCTACATAAGAAGACCAACGAGCCATCAACACTTTAGTGGGCATGTCGGCTGGCCATCTGTCAACATCATGACAAACCCCCTTGCGTTTTTCGCGCAGATCCTGCTACTGGGAACGGCAGTACCAGCCGAAGCACCTGACAGATTGTCGCACATAGTCACGCCAAAGCCTTCCCCCGGAGCCTGCGCAATGGAGCTGCACTTCGGAACGTGCGCGCTGGTGTCGTCGGACTACGTCACTGCCAGGATCACTGACTGGACGCCACCGCCCTCCTCGACCTTTGCCTACATAAGAAGACCAACGAGCCATCAACACTTTAGTGGGCATGTCGGCTGGCCATCTGTCAACATCATGACAAACCCCCTTGCGTTTTTCGCGCAGATCCTGCTACTGGGAAAGGGCAGTACCAGCCGAAGCACCTGACAGATTGTCGCACATAGGTCACGCCAAAGCCTTCCCCCGGAGCCTGCGCAATGGAGCTGCACTTCGGAACGTGCGCGCTGGTGTCGTCGGACTACGTCACTGCCAGGATCACTGACTGGACGCCACCGCCCTCCTCGACCTTTGCCTACATAAGAAGACCAACGAGCCATCAACACTTTAGTGGGCATGTCGGCTGGCCATCTGTCAACATCATGACAAACCCCCTTGCGTTTTTCGCGCAGATCCTGCTACTGGGAACGGCAGTACCAGCCGAAGCACCTGACAGATTGTCGCACATGGTCACGCCAAAGCCTTCCCCCGGAGCCTGCGCAATGGAGCTGCACTTCGGAACGTGCGCGCTGGTGTCGTCGGACTACGTCACTGCCAGGATCACTGACTGGACGCCACCGCCCTCCTCGACCTTTGCCTACATAAGAAGACCAACGAGCCATCAACACTTTAGTGGGCATGTCGGCTGGCCATCTGTCAACATCATGACAAACCCCCTTGCGTTTTTCGCGCAGATCCTGCTACTGGGAAAGGCAATACCAGCCGAAGCACCTGACAGATTGTCGCACATAGTCACGCCAAAGCCTTCCCCTGGAGCCTGCGCAATGGAGCTGCACTTCGGAACGTGCGCGCTGGTGTTGTCGGACTACGTCACTGCCAGGATCACTGACTGGACGCCACCGCCCTCCTCGACCTTTGCCTACATAAGAGGACCAACGAGCCATCAACACTTTAGTGGGCATGTCGGCTGGCCATCTGTCATCATCATGACAAACCCCCTTGCGTTTTTAGCGCAGATCCTGCTACTGGGAAAGGGCAGTACCAGCCGAAGCACCTGACTGATTGTCGCACATGGTCAAGCCAAAGCCGTGCGGGAGGCTGTGGGTTCGATTCCTACCGCCGCCGGGCAGCCACTGGTTCAAAAGGGTACAAGCGTACCCCGTCCTGGCGTTCGGCTTCCTTCAGGGGTGATACGCTTGGTAAAGGAGCCTGCGCCCTGAATTTCCGTCGAAACCAACGTGAGCACGGAAAAAAAAGTGGTGTCTGGGCCGCTCCCATGGCGGTCATTTCCCATGTGGCGCCCCAAGCACCTATTGAGGTGGGGGCAACTTCGGGTTGAGGTCAAACACCCCTTTCCAAGCGTTCAGGTCCCATAATGGCCGAGCACTAGGCCGGGAGCGCGCTTGTACCTATTTTACCGGTAGGTACCCGACGGCAGCACTTGCCTCCCACAGCCGCGGCGGATGCTAGTCTACAAGGCCGTCTGTGGTTGGACAAGAGGCGCCCAGAGACAACAGCTGAGATCTCTATTGGGCCCTCTTTCGAGATATGGACCCCCACGACAGCCGAGCACCAGGCCAGGGGACATCTCTACCCATGAGAAAAACCGGTGGGTTCCCGGCGGCACCGGGATTTGAACTCGGTACCTCCCGCATACGAGACGGATGCTCTACCGCAAGCGCAATGGTGCTGCACTTCGGAACGTGCGCGCTGGTGTCGTCGGACTACGTCACTGCCAGGATCACTGACTGGACGCCACCGCCCTCCTCGACCTTTGCCTACATAAGAAGACCAACGAGCCATCAACACTTTAGTGGGCATGTCGGCTGGCCATCTGTCAACATCATGACAAACCCCCTTGCGTTTTTCGCGCAGATCCTGCTACTGGGAACGGCAGTACCAGCCGAAGCACCTGACAGATTGTCGCACATGGTCACGCCAAAGCCTTCCCCCGGAGCCTGCGCAATGGAGCTGCACTTCGGAACGTGCGCGCTGGTGTCGTCGGACTACGTCACTGCCAGGATCACTGACTGGACGCCACCGCCCTCCTCGACCTTTGCCTACATAAGAAGACCAACGAGCCATCAACACTTTAGTGGGCATGTCGGCTGGCCATCTGTCAACATGATGACAAACCCCCTTGCGTTTTTCGCGCAGATCCTGCTACTGGGAAAGGGCAGTACCAGCCGAAGCACCTGACAGATTGTCGCACATAGGTCACGCCAAAGCCTTCCCCCGGAGCCTGCGCAATGGAGCTGCACTTCGGAACGTGCGCGCTGGTGTCGTCGGACTACGTCACTGCCAGGATCACTGACTGGACGCCACCGCCCTCCTCGACCTTTGCCTACATAAGAAGACCAACGAGCCATCAACACTTTAGTGGGCATGTCGGCTGGCCATCTGTCAACATCATGACAAACCCCCTTGCGTTTTTCGCGCAGATCCTGCTACTGGGAACGGCAGTACCAGCCGAAGCACCTGACAGATTGTCGCACATGGTCACGCCAAAGCCTTCCCCCGGAGCCTGCGCAATGGAGCTGCACTTCGGAACGTGCGCGCTGGTGTCGTCGGACTACGTCACTGCCAGGATCACTGACTGGACGCCACCGCCCTCCTCGACCTTTGCCTACATAAGAAGACCAACGAGCCATCAACACTTTAGTGGGCATGTCGGCTGGCCATCTGTCAACATCATGACAAACCCCCTTGCGTTTTTCGCGCAGATCCTGCTACTGGGAAAGGGCAGTACCAGCCGAAGCACCTGACAGATTGTCGCACATAGTCACGCCAAAGCCTTCCCCTGGAGCCTGCGCAATGGAGCTGCACTTCGGAACGTGCGCGCTGGTGTTGTCGGACTACGTCACTGCCAGGATCACTGACTGGACGCCACCGCCCTCCTCGACCTTTGCCTACATAAGAGGACCAACGAGCCATCAACACTTTAGTGGGCATGTCGGCTGGCCATCTGTCAACATCATGACAAACGCCCTTGCGTTTTTCGCGCAGATCCTGCTACTGGGAAAGGGCAGTACCAGCCGAAGCACCTGACAGATTGTCGCACATGGTCACGCCAAAGCCGTGCGGGAGGCTGTGGGTTCGATTCCTACCGCCGCCGGGCAGCCACTGGTTCAAAAGGGTACAAGCGTACCCCGTCCTGGCGTTCGGCTTCCTTCAGGGGTGATACGCTTGGGAAAGGAGCCTGCGCCCTGAATTTCCGTCGAAACCAACGTGAGCACGGAAAAAAAGTGGTGTCTGGGCCGCTCCCATGGCGGTCATTTCCCATGTGGCGCCCCAAGCACCTATTGAGGTGGGGGCAACGTCGGGTTGAGGTCAAACACCCCTTTCCAAGCGTTCAGGTCCCATAATGGCCGAGCACCAGGCCGGGAGCGCGCTTGTACCTATTTTACCGGTAGGTACCCGACGGCAGCACTTGCCTCCCACAGCCGCTACGGATGCTAGTCTACAAGGCCGTCTGTGTTTGGACAAGAGGCGCCCAGAGACAACAGCTGAGATCTCTATTGGGCCCTCTTTCGAGATGTGGACCCCCACGACAGCCGAGCACCAGGCCAGGGGACATCTCTACCCATGAGAAAAACCGGTGGGTTCCCGGCGGCACCGGGATTTGAACTCGGTACCTCCCGCATACGAGACGGATGCTCTACCGCAAGCGCAATGGAGGTGCACTTCGGAACGTGCGCGCTGGTGTCGTCGGACTACGTCACTGCCAGGATCACTGACTGGACGCCACCGCCCTCCTCGACCTTTGCCTACATAAGAAGACCAACGAGCCATCAACACTTTAGTGGGCATGTCGGCTGCCCTTCTGTCAACATCATGACAAACCCCCTTGCGTTTTTCGCACAGATCCTGCTACTGGGAAAGGCAGTACCAGCCGAAGCACCTGACAGATTGTCGCACATGGTCACGCCAAAGCCTTCCCCCGGAGCCTGCGCAATGGAGCTGCACTTCGGAACGTGCGCGCTGGTGTCGTCGGACTACGTCACTGCCAGGATCACTGACTGGACGCCACCGCCCTCCTCGACCTTTGCCTACATAAGAAGACCAACGAGCCATCAACACTTTAGTGGGCATGTCGGCTGGCCATCTGTCAACATCATGACAAACCCCCTTGCGTTTTTCGCGCAGATCCTGCTACTGGGAAAGGGCAGTACCAGCCGAAGCACCTGACAGATTGTCGCACATAGGTCACGCCAAAGCCTTCCCCCGGAGCCTGCGCAATGGAGCTGCACTTCGGAACGTGCGCGCTGGTGTCGTCGGACTACGTCACTGCCAGGATCACTGACTGGACGCCACCGCCCTCCTCGACCTTTGCCTACATAAGAAGACCAACGAGCCATCAACACTTTAGTGGGCATGTCGGCTGGCCATCTGTCAACATCATGACAAACCCCCTTGCGTTTTTCGCGCAGATCCTGCTACTGGGAAAGGGCAGTACCAGCCGAAGCACCTGACAGATTGTCGCACATAGTCACGCCAAAGCCTTCCCCCGGAGCCTGCGCAATGGAGCTGCACTTCGGAACGTGCGCGCTGGTGTCGTCGGACTACGTCACTGCCAGGATCACTGACTGGACGCCACCGCCCTCCTCGACCTTTGCCTACATAAGAAGACCAACGAGCCATCAACACTTTAGTGGGCATGTCGGCTGGCCATCTGTCAACATCATGACAAACCCCCTTGCGTTTTTCGCGCAGATCCTGCTACTGGGAAAGAGCAGTGCCAGCCGAATCACCTGACAGATTGTCGCACATAGTCACGCCAAAGCCTTCCCCCGGAGCCTGCGCAATGGAGCTGCACTTCGGAACGTGCGCGCTGGTGTCGTCGGACTACGTCACTGCCAGGATCACTGACTGGACGCCACCGCCCTCCTCGACCTTTGCCTACATAAGAAGACCAACGAGCCATCAACACTTTAGTGGGCATGTCGGCTGACCATCTGTCAACATCATGACAAACGCCCTTGCGTTTTTCGCGCAGATCCTGCTACTGGGAAAGGGCTGTACCAGCCGAAGCACCTGACAGATTGTCGCACATGGTCACGCCAAAGCCGTGCGGGAGGCTGTGGGTTCGATTCCTACCGCCGCCGGGCAGCCACTGGTTCAAAAGGGTACAAGCGTACCCCGTCCTGGCGTTCGGCTTCCTTCAGGGGTGATACGCTTGGGAAAGGAGCCTGCGCCCTGAATTTCCGTCGAAACCAACGTGAGCACGGAAAAAAAGTGGTGTCTGGGCCGGTCCCATGGCGGTCATTTGCCATGAGGCGCCCCAAGCACCTATTGAGGTGGGGGCAACTTCGGGTTGAGGTCAAACACCCCTTTCCAAGCGTTCAGGTCCCATAATGGCCGAGCACCAGGTCGGGAGCGCGCTTGTACTTATTTTACCGGTAGGTACCCGACGGCAGCACTTGCCTCCCACAGCCGCGGCGGATGCTAGTCTACAAGGCCGTCTGTGGTTGGACAAGAGGCGCCCAGAGACAACAGCTGAGATCTCTATTGGGCCCTCTTTCGAGATGTGGACCCCCACGACAGCCGAGCACCAGGCCAGGGGACATCTCTACCCATGAGAAAAACCGGTGGGTTCCCGGCGGCACCGGGATTTGAACTCGGTACCTCCCGCATACGAGACGGATGCTCTACCGCAAGCGCAATGGAGGTGCACTTCGGAACGTGCGCGCTGGTGTCGTCGGACTACGTCACTGCCAGGATCACTGACTGGACGCCACCGCCCTCCTCGACCTTTGCCTACATAAGAAGACCAACGAGCCATCAACACTTTAGTGGCCATGTCGGCTGGCCTTCTGTCAACATCATGACAAACTCCCTTGCGTTTTTCGCGCAGATCCTGCTACTGGGAACGGCAGTACCAGCCGAAGCACCTGATAGATTGTCGCACATGGTCACGCCAAAGCCTTCCCCCGGAGCCTGCGCAATGGAGCGGCACTTCGGAACGTGCGCGCTGGTGTCGTCGGACTACGTCACTGCCAGGATCACTGACTGGACGCCACCGCCCTCCTCGACCTTTGCCTACATAAGAAGACCCACGAGCCATCAACACTTTAGGGGGCATGTCGGCTGGCCATCTGTCAACATGATGACAAACCCCCTTGCGTTTTTCGCGCAGATCCTGCTACTGGGAAAGGGCAGTACCAACCGAAGCACCTGACAGATTGTCGCACATGGTCACGCCAAAGCCTTCCCCCGGAGTCTGCGCAATGGAGCTGCACTTCGGAACGTGCGCGCTGGTGTCGTCGGACTACGTCACTGCCAGGATCACTGACTGGACGCCACCGCCCTCCTCGACCTTTGCCTACATAAGAAGACCAACGAGCCATCAACACTTTAGTGGGCATGTCGGCTGGCCATCTGTCAACATCATGACAAACCCCCTTGCGTTTTTCGCGCAGATCCTGCTACTGGGAAAGGCAGTACCAGCCGAAGCACCTGACAGATTGTCGCACATGGTCACGCCAAAGCCTTCCCCCGGAGCCTGCGCAATGGAGCTGCACTTCGGAACGTGCGCGCTGGTGTCGTCGGACTACGTCACTGCCAGGATCACTGACTGGACGCCACCGCCCTCCTCGACCTTTGCCTACATAAGAAGACCAACGAGCCATCAACACTTTAGTGGGCATGTCGGCTGGCCATCTGTCAACATCATGACAAACCCCCTTGCGTTTTTCGCGCAGATCCTGCTACTGGGAAAGGGAAGTACCAGCCGAAGCACCTGACAGATTGTCGCACATAGTCACGCCAAAGCCTTCCCCCGGAGCCTGCGCAATGGAGCTGCACTTCGGAACGTGCGCGCTGGTGTCGTCGGACTACGTCACTGCCAGGATCACTGACTGGACGCCACCGCCCTCCTCGACCTTTGCCTACATAAGAAGACCAACGAGCCATCAACACTTTAGTGGGCATGTCGGCTGGCCATCTGTCAACATCATGACAAACGCCCTTGCGTTTTTCGCGCAGATCCTGCTACTGGGAAAGGGCAGTACCAGCCGAAGCACCTGACAGATTGTCGCACATGGTCACGCCAAAGCCGTGCGGGAGGCTGTGGGTTCGATTCCTACCGCCGCCGGGCAGCCACTGGTTCAAAAGGGTACAAGCGTACCCCGTCCTGGCGTTCGGCTTCCTTCAGGGGTGATACGCTTGGGAAAGGAGCCTGCGCCCTGAATTTCCGTCGAAACCAACGTGAGCACGGAAAAAAAGTGGTGTCTGGGCCGCTCCCATGGCGGTCATTTCCCATGTGGCGCCCCAAGCACCTATTGAGGTGGGGGCAACGTCGGGTTGAGGTCAAACACCCCTTTCCAAGCGTTCAGGTCCCATAATGGCCGAGCACCAGGCCGGGAGCGCGCTTGTACCTATTTTACCGGTAGGTACCCGACGGCAGCACTTGCCTCCCACAGCCGCGGCGGATGCTAGTCTACAAGGCCGTCTGTGTTTGGACAAGAGGCGCCCAGAGACAACAGCTGAGATCTCTATTGGGCCCTCTTTCGAGATGTGGACCCCCACGACAGCCGAGCACCAGGCCAGGGGACATCTCTACCCATGAGAAAAACCGGTGGGTTCCCGGCGGCACCGGGATTTGAACTCGGTACCTCCCGCATACGAGACGGATGCTCTACCGCAAGCGCAATGGAGGTGCACTTCGGAACGTGCGCGCTGGTGTCGTCGGACTACGTCACTGCCAGGATCACTGACTGGACGCCACCGCCCTCCTCGACCTTTGCCTACATAAGAAGACCAACGAGCCATCAACACTTTAGTGGGCATGTCGGCTGCCCTTCTGTCAACATCATGACAAACCCCCTTGCGTTTTTCGCACAGATCCTGCTACTGGGAAAGGGAAGTACCAGCCGAAGCACCTGACAGATTGTCGCACATGGTCACGCCAAATCCTTCCCCTGGAGCCTGCGCAATGGAGCTGCACTTCGGAACGTGCGCGCTGGTGTCGTCGGACTACGTCACTGCCAGGATCACTGACTGGACGCCACCGCCCTCCTCGACCTTTGCCTACATAAGAAGACCAACGAGCCATCAACACTTTAGTGGGCATGTCGGCTGGCCATCTGTCAACATCATGACAAACCCCTTGCGTTTTCGCGCAGATCCTGCTACTGGGAAAGGGCAGTACCAGCCGAAGCACCTGACAGATTGTCGCACATGGTCACGCCAAAGCCTTCCCCGGAGCCTGCGCAATGGAGCTGCACTTCGGAACGTGCGCGCTGGTGTCGTCGGACTACGTCACTGCCAGGATCACTGACTGGACGCCACCGCCCTCCTCGACCTTTGCCTACATAAGAAGACCAACGAGCCATCAACACTTTAGTGGGCATGTCGGCTGGCCATCTGTCAACATCATGACAAACCCCCTTGCGTTTTTCGCGCAGATCCTGCTACTGGGAAAGGCAGTACCAGCCGAAGCACCTGACAGATTGTCGCACATAGTCACGCCAAAGCCTTCCCCCGGAGCCTGCGCAATGGAGCTGCACTTCGGAACGTGCGCGCTGGTGTCGTCGGACTACGTCACTGCCAGGATCACTGACTGGACGCCACCGCCCTCCTCGACCTTTGCCTACATAAGAAGACCAACGAGCCATCAACACTTTAGTGGGCATGTCGGCTGGCCATCTGTCAACATCATGACAAACCCCTTGCGTTTTCGCGCAGATCCTGCTACTGGGAAAGGGCAGTACCAGCCGAAGCACCTGACAGATTGTCGCACATGGTCACGCCAAAGCCGTGCGGGAGGCTGTGGGTTCGATTCCTACCGCCGCCGGGCAGCCACTGGTTCAAAAGGGTACAAGCGTACCCCGTCCTGGCGTTCGGCTTCCTTCAGGGGTGATACGCTTGGGAAAGGAGCCTGCGCCCCGAATTTCCGTCGAAACCAACGTGAGCACGGAAAAAAAGTGGTGTCTGGGCCGCTCCCATGGCGGTCATTTCCCATGTGGCGCCCCAAGCACCTATTGAGGTGGGGGCAACTTCGGGTTGAGGTCAAACACCCCTTTCCAAGCGTTCAGGTCCCATAATGGCCGAGCACCAGGCCGGGAGCGCGCTTGTACCTATTTTACCGGTAGGTACCCGACGGCAGCACTTGCCTCCCACAGCCACGGCGGATGCTAGTCTACAAGGCCGTCTGTGGTTGGACAAGAGGCGCCCAGAGACAACAGCTGAGATCTCTATTGGGCCCTCTTTCGAGATGTGGACCCCCACGACAGCCGAGCACCAGGCCAGGGGACATCTCTACCCGATGAGAAAAACCGGTGGGTTCCCGGCGGCACCGGGATTTGAACTCGGTACCTCCCGCATACGAGACGGATGCTCTACCGCAAGCGCAATGGAGCTGCACTTCGGAACGTGCGCGCTGGTGTCGTCGGAATACGTCACTGCCAGGATCACTGACTGGACGCCACCGCCCTCCTCGACCTTTGCCTACATAACAAGACCAACGAGCCATCAACACTTTAGTGGGCATGTCGGCTGCCCATCTGTCAACATCTTGACAAACCCCCTTGCGTTTTTCGCACAGATCCTGCTACTGGGAAAGGGAAGTACCAGCCGAAGCACCTGACAGATTGTCGCACATAGTCACGCCAAAGCCTTCCCCTGGAGCCTGCGCAATGGAGCTGCACTTCGGAACGTGCGCGCTGGTGTTGTCGGACTACGTCACTGCCAGGATCACTGACTGGACGCCACCGCCCTCCTCGACCTTTGCCTACATAAGAAGACCAACGAGCCATCAACACTTTAGTGGGCATGTCGGCTGGCCATCTGTCAACATCATGACAAACGCCCTTGCGTTTTTCGCGCAGATCCTGCTACTGGGAACGGCAGTACCAGCCGAAGCACCTGACAGATTGTCGCACATAGTCACGCCAAAGCCTTCCCCCGGAGCCTGCGCAATGGAGCTGCACTTCGGAACGTGCGCGCTGGTGTCGTCGGACTACGTCACTGCCAGGATCACTGACTGGACGCCACCGCCCTCCTCGACCTTTGCCTACATAAGAAGACCAACGAGCCATCAACACTTTAGTGGGCATGTCGGCTGGCCATCTGTCAACATGCATGACAAACCCCCTTGCGTTTTTCGCGCAGATCCTGCTACTGGGAACGGCAGTACCAGCCGAAGCACCTGACAGATTGTCGCACATAGTCACGCCAAAGCCTTCCCCCGGAGCCTGCGCAATGGAGCTGCACTTCGGAACGTGCGCGCTGGTGTCGTCGGACTACGTCACTGCCAGGATCACTGACTGGACGCCACCGCCCTCCTCGACCTTTGCCTACATAAGAAGACCAACGAGCCATCAACACTTTAGTGGGCATGTCGGCTGGCCATCTGTCAACATCATGACAAACCCCCTTGCGTTTTTCGCGCAGATCCTGCTACTGGGAACGGCAGTACCAGCCGAAGCACCTGACAGATTGTCGCACATAGTCACGCCAAAGCCTTCCCCCGGAGCCTGCGCAATGGAGCTGCACTTCGGAACGTGCGCGCTGGTGTCGTCGGACTACGTCACTGCCAGGATCACTGACTGGACGCCACCGCCCTCCTCGACCTTTGCCTACATAAGAAGACCAACGAGCCATCAACACTTTAGTGGGCATGTCGGCTGGCCATCTGTCAACATCATGACAAACCCCCTTGCGTTTTTCGCGCAGATCCTGCTACTGGGAAAGGCAGTACCAGCCGAAGCACCTGACAGATTGTCGCACATAGTCACGCCAAAGCCTTCCCCCGGAGCCTGCGCAATGGAGCTGCACTTCGGAACGTGCGCACTGGTGTCGTCGGACTACGTCACTGCCAGGATCACTGACTGGACGCCACCGCCCTCCTCGACCTTTGCCTACATAAGAAGACCAACGAGCCATCAACACTTTAGTGGGCATGTCGGCTGGCCATCTGTCAACATCATGACAAACCCCCTTGCGTTTTTCGCGCAGATCCTGCTACTGGGAAAGGGAAGTACCAGCCGAAGCACCTGCCAGATTGTCGCACATGGTCACGCCAAAGCCTTTCCCCGGAGCCTGCGCAATGGAGCTGCACTTCGGAACGTGCGCGCTGGTGTCGTCGGACTACGTCACTGCCAGGATCACTGACTGGACGCCACCGCCTTCCTCGACCTTTGCCTACATAAGAAGACCAACGAGCCATCAACACTTTAGTGGGCATGTCGGCTGGCCATCTGTCAACATGATGACAAACCCCCTTGCGTTTTTCGCGCAGATCCTGCTACTGGGAAAGAGCAGTACCAGCCGAATCACCTGACAGATTGTCGCACATAGTCACGCCAAAGCCTTCCCCCGGAGCCTGCGCAATGGAGCTGCACTTCGGAACGTGCGCGCTGGTGTCGTCGGACTACGTCACTGCCAGGATCACTGACTGGACGCCACCGCCCTCCTCGACCTTTGCCTACATAAGAAGACCAACGAGCCATCAACACTTTAGTGGGCATGTCGGCTGGCCATCTGTCAACATCATGACAAACCCCCTTGCGTTTTTCGCGCAGATCCTGCTACTGGGAACGGCAGTACCAGCCGAAGCACCTGACAGATTGTCGCACATAGTCACGCCAAAGCCTTCCCCCGGAGCCTGCGCAATGGAGCTGCACTTCGGAACGTGCGCGCTGGTGTCGTCGGACTACGTCACTGCCAGGATCACTGACTGGACGCCACCGCCCTCCTCGACCTTTGCCTACATAAGAAGACCAACGAGCCATCAACACTTTAGCGGGCATGTCGGCTGGCCATCTGTCAACATCATGACAAACCCCCTTGCGTTTTTCGCGCAGATCCTGCTACTGGGAACGGCAGTACCAGCCGAAGCACCTGACAGATTGTCGCACATGGTCACGCCAAAGCCTACCCCCGGAGCCTGCGCAATGGAGCTGCACTTCGGAACGTGCGCGCTGGTGTCGTCGGACTACGTCACTGCCAGGATCACTGACTGGACGCCACCGCCCTCCTCGACCTTTGCCTACATAAGAAGACCAACGAGCCATCAACACTTTAGTGGGCATGTCGGCTGGCCATCTGTCAACATCATGACAAACCCCCTTGCGTTTTTCGCGCAGATCCTGCTACTGGGAACGGCAGTACCAGCCGAAGCACCTGACATAATGTCGCACATAGTCACGCCAAAGCCTTCCCCCGGAGCCTGCTCAATGGAGCTGCACTTCGGAACGTGCGCGCTGGTGTCGTCGGACTACGTCACTGCCAGGATCACTGACTGCACGCCACCGCCCTCCTCGACCTTTGCCTACATAAGAAGACCAACGAGCCATAAACACTTTAGTGGGCATGTCGGCTGGCCATCTGTCAACATCATGACAAACGACCTTTGCGTTTTTCGCGCATATCCTGCTACTGGGAAAGGGCAGTACCAGCCGAAGCACCTGACAGATTGTCGCACATGGTCACGCCAAAGCCGTGCGGGAGGCTGTGGGTTCGATTCCCACCGCCGCCGGGCACCCACTGGTTCAAAAGGGTACAAGCGTACCCCGGCCTGGCGTTCGGCTTCCTTCAGGGGTGATACGCTTGGGAAAGGAGCCTGCGCCCTGAATTCCCGTCGAAACCAACGTGAGCACGCAAAAAAAGTGGTGTCTGGGCCGCTCCCATGGCGGTCATTTCCCATGTGGCGCCCCAAGCACCTATTGAGGTGGGGGCACCTTCGGGTTGAGGTCAAACACCCCTTTCCAAGCGTTCAGGTCCCATAATGGCCGAGCACCAGGCCGGGAGCGCGCTTGTACCTATTTTACCGGTAGGTACCCGGCGGCAGCACTTGCCTCCCAAAGCCGCGGCGGATGCTCGTCTACAAGGCCGTCTGTGGTTGGACCAGAGGCACCCAGAGACAACAGCTGAGATCTCTATTGGGCCCTCTTTCGAGATGTGGGCCCCCACGACAGCCGAGCACCAGGCCAGGGGACATCTCTACCCATGAGAAAAACCGGTGGGTTCCCGGCAGCACCGGGATTTGAACTCGGTACCTCCCGCATACGAGACGGATGCTCTACTGCAAGCGCAATGGAGCTGCACTTCGCAACGTGCGCGCTGGTGTCGTCGGACTACGTCACTGCCATGATCACTGACTGGACGCCACCGCCCTCCTCGACCTTTGCCTACATAAGAAGACCAACGAGCTATCAACACTTTAGTGGGCATGTCGGCTGGCCATCTGTCAACATCATGACAAACCCCCTTGCGTTTTTCGCGCAGATCCTGCTACTGGGAACGGCAGTACCAGCCGAAGCACCTGGCAGATTGTCGCACATAGTCACGCCAAAGCCTTCCCCCGGAGCCTGCGCAATGGAGCTGCACTTCGGAACGTGCGCGCTGGTGTCGTCGGACTACGTCACTGCCAGGATCACTGACTGGACGCCACCGCCCTCCTCGACCTTTGCCTACATAAGAAGACCAACGAGCCATCAACACTTTAGTGGGCATGTCGGCTGGCCATCTGTCAACATCATGACAAACCCCCTTGCGTTTTTCGCGCAGATCCTGCTACTGGGAACGGCAGTACCAGCCGAAGCACCTGACAGATTGTCGCACATAGTCACGCCAAAGCCTTCCCCCGGAGCCTGCGCAATGGAGCTGCACTTCGGAACGTGCGCGCTGGTGTCGTCGGACTACGTCACTGCCAGGATCACTGACTGGACGCCACCGCCCTCCTCGACCTTTGCCTACATAAGAAGACCAACGAGCCATCAACACTTTAGTGGGCATGTCGGCTGGCCATCTGTCAACATCATGACAAACCCCCTTGCGTTTTTCGCGCAGATCCTGCTACTGGGAACGGCAGTACCAGCCGAAGCACCTGACAGATTGTCGCACATAGTCACGCCAAAGCCTTCCCCCGGAGCCTGCGCAATGGAGCTGCACTTCGGAACGTGCGCGCTGGTGTCGTCGGACTACGTCACTGCCAGGATCACTGACTGGACGCCACCGCCCTCCTCGACCTTTGCCTACATAAGAAGACCAACGAGCCATCAACACTTTAGTGGGCATGTCGGCTGGCCATCTGTCAACATCATGACAAACCCCCTTGCGTTTTTCGCGCAGATCCTGCTACTGGGAACGGCAGTACCAGCCGAAGCACCTGACAGATTGTCGCACATAGTCACGCCAAAGCCTTCCCCCGGAGCCTGCGCAATGGAGCTGCACTTCGGAACGTGCGCGCTGGTGTCGTCGGACTACGTCACTGCCAGGATCACTGACTGGACGCCACCGCCCTCCTCGACCTTTGCCTACATAAGAAGACCAACGAGCCATCAACACTTTAGTGGGCATGTCGGCTGGCCATCTGTCAACATCATGACAAACCCCCTTGCGTTTTTCGCGCAGATCCTGCTACTGGGAACGGCAGTACCAGCCGAAGCACCTGACAGATTGTCGCACATAGTCACGCCAAAGCCTTCCCCCGGAGCCTGCGCAATGGAGCTGCACTTCGGAACGTGCGCGCTGGTGTCGTCGGACTACGTCACTGCCAGGATCACTGACTGGACGCCACCGCCCTCCTCGACCTTTGCCTACATAAGAAGACCAACGAGCCATCAACACTTTAGTGGGCATGTCGGCTGGCCATCTGTCAACATCATGACAAACCCCCTTGCGTTTTTCGCGCAGATCCTGCTACTGGGAAAGGGCAGTACCAGCCGAAGCACCTGACAGATTGTCGCACATGGTCACGCCAAAGCCTTCCCCCGGAGCCTGCGCAATGGAGCGGCACTCGGTACAAGCGTACCCCGTCCTGGCGTTCGGCTTCCTTCAGGGGTGATACGCTTGGTAAAGGAGCCTGCGCCCTGAATTTCCGTCGAAACCAACGTGAGCACGGAAAAAAAGTGGTGTCTGGGCCGCTCCCATGGCGGTCATTTCCCATGTGGCGCCCCAAGCACCTATTGAGGTGGGGGCAACTTCGGGTTGAGGTCAAACACCCCTTTCCAAGCGTTCAGGTCCCATAATGGCCGAGCACTAGGCCGGGAGCGCGCTTGTACCTATTTTACCGGTAGGTACCCGACGGCAGCACTTGCCTCCCACAGCCGCGGCGGATGCTAGTCTACAAGGCCGTCTGTGGTTGGACAAGAGGCGCCCAGAGACAACAGCTGAGATCTCTATTGGGCCCTCTTTCGAGATATGGACCCCCACGACAGCCGAGCACCAGGCCAGGGGACATCTCTACCCATGAGAAAAACCGGTGGGTTCCCGGCGGCACCGGGATTTGAACTCGGTACCTCCCGCATACGAGACGGATGCTCTACCGCAAGCGCAATGGAGCTGCACTTCGGAACGTGCGCGCTGGTGTCGTCGGACTACGTCACTGCCAGGATCACTGACTGGACGCCACCGCCCTCCTCGACCTTTGCCTACATAAGAAGACCAACGAGCCATCAACACTTTAGTGGGCATGTCGGCTGGCCATCTGTCAACATCATGACAAACCCCCTTGCGTTTTTCGCGCAGATCCTGCTACTGGGAACGGCAGTACCAGCCGAAGCACCTGACAGATTGTCGCACATGGTCACGCCAAAGCCTTCCCCCGGAGCCTGCGCAATGGAGCTGCACTTCGGAACGTGCGCGCTGGTGTCGTCGGACTACGTCACTGCCAGGATCACTGACTGGACGCCACCGCCCTCCTCGACCTTTGCCTACATAAGAAGACCAACGAGCCATCAACACTTTAGTGGGCATGTCGGCTGGCCATCTGTCAACATGATGACAAACCCCCTTGCGTTTTTCGCGCAGATCCTGCTACTGGGAACGGCAGTACCAGCCGAAGCACCTGACAGATTGTCGCACATAGTCACGCCAAAGCCTTCCCCCGGAGCCTGCGCAATGGAGCTGCACTTCGGAACGTGCGCGCTGGTGTCGTCGGACTACGTCACTGCCAGGATCACTGACTGGACGCCACCGCCCTCCTCGACCTTTGCCTACATAAGAAGACCAACGAGCCATCAACACTTTAGTGGGCATGTCGGCTGGCCATCTGTCAACATCATGACAAACCCCCTTGCGTTTTTCGCGCAGATCCTGCTAATGGGAAAGGCAGTACCAGCCGAAGCACCTGACAGATTGTCGCACATAGTCACGCCAAAGCCTTCCCCCGGAGCCTGCGCAATGGAGCTGCACTTCGGAACGTGCGCGCTGGTGTCGTCGGACTACGTCACTGCCAGGATCACTGACTGGACGCCACCGCCCTCCTCGACCTTTGCCTACATAAGAAGACCAACGAGCCATCAACACTTTAGTGGGCATGTCGGCTGGCCATCTGTCAACATCATGACAAACCCCCTTGCGTTTTTCGCGCAGATCCGTGCTACTGGGAACAGGCAGTACCAGCCGAAGCACCTGACAGATTGTCGCACATAGTCACGCCAAAGCCTTCCCCCGGAGCCTGCGCAATGGAGCGGCACTTCGGAACGTGCGCGCTGGTGTCGTCGGACTACGTCACTGCCAGGATCACTGACTGGACGCCACCGCCTTCCTCGACCTTTGCCTACATAAGAAGACCAACGAGCCATCAACACTTTAGTGGCATGTCGGCTGGCCATCTGTCAACATGATGACAAACCCCCTTGCGTTTTTCGTGATGACAAACCCCCTTGCGTTTTTCGCGCAGATCCTGCTACTGGGAAAGAGCAGTACCAGCCGAATGACCTGACAGATTGTCGCACATAGTCACGCCAAGGCCTTCCCCCGGAGCCTGCGCAATGGAGCTGCACTTCGGAACGTGCGCACTGGTGTCGTCGGACTACGTCACTGCCAGGATCACTGACTGGACGCCACCGCCCTCCTCGACCTTTTCCTACATAAGAAGACCAACGAGCCATCAACACTTTAGTGGGCATGTCGGCTGGCCATCTGTCAACATCATGACAAACCCCCTTGCGTTTTTCGCGCAGATCCTGCTACTGGGAACGGCAGTACCAGCCGAAGCACCTGACAGATTGTCGCACATAGTCACGCCAAAGCCTTCCCCCGGAGCCTGCGCAATGGAGCTGCACTTCGGAACGTGCGCGCTGGTGTCGTCGGACTACGTCACTGCCAGGATCACTGACTGGACGCCACCGCCCTCCTCGACCTTTGCCTACATAAGAAGACCAACGAGCCATCAACACTTTAGTGGGCATGTCGGCTGGCCATCTGTCAACATCATGACAAACCCCCTTGCGTTTTTCGCGCAGATCCTGCTACTGGGAAAGGCAGTACCAGCCGAAGCACCTGACAGATTGTCGCACATGGTCACGCCAAAGCCTTCCCCCGGAGCCTGCGCAATGGAGCTGCACTTCGGAACGTGCGCGCTGGTGTCGTCGGACTACGTCACTGCCAGGATCACTGACTGGACGCCACCGCCCTCCTCGACCTTTGCCTACATAAGAAGACCAACGAGCCATCAACACTTTAGTGGGCATGTCGGCTGGCCATCTGTCAACATCATGACAAACCCCCTTGCGTTTTTCGCGCAGATCCTGCTACTGGGAAAGGGCAGTACCAGCCGAAGCACCTGACAGATTGTCGCACATGGTCACGCCAAAGCCTTCCCCCGGAGACTGCGCAATGGAGCTGCACTTCGGAACGTGCGCGCTGGTGTCGTCGGACTACGTCACTGCCAGGATCACTGACTGGACGCCACCGCCCTCCTCGACCTTTGCCTACATAAGAAGACCAACGAGCCATCAACACTTTAGTGGGCATGTCGGCTGGCCATCTGTCAACATCATGACAAACCCCCTTGCGTTTTTCGCGCAGATCCTGCTACTGGGAAAGGCAGTACCAGCCGAAGCACCTGACAGATTGTCGCACATAGTCACGCCAAAGCCTTCCCCCGGAGCCTGCGCAATGGAGCTGCACTTCGGAACGTGCGCGCTGGTGTCGTCGGACTACGTCACTGCCAGGATCACTGACTGGACGCCACCGCCCTCCTCGACCTTTGCCTACATAAGAAGACCAACGAGCCATCAACACTTTAGTGGGCATGTCGGCTGGCCATCTGTCAACATCATGACAAACCCCCTTGCGTTTTTCGCGCAGATCCTGCTACTGGAAAGGGAAGTACCAGCCGAAGCACCTGACAGATTGTCGCACATAGTCACGCCAAAGCCTTCCCCGGAGCCTGCGCAATGGAGCTGCACTTCGGAACGTGCGCGCTGGTGTCGTCGGACTACGTCACTGCCAGGATCACTGACTGGACGCCACCGCCCTCCTCGACCTTTGCCTACATAAGAAGACCAACGAGCCATCAACACTTTAGTGGGCATGTCGGCTGGCCATCTGTCAACATCATGACAAACGCCCTTGCGTTTTTCGCGCAGATCCTGCTACTGGGAAAGGGCAGTACCAGCCGAAGCACCTGACAGATTGTCGCACATGGTCACGCCAAAGCCGTGCGGGAGGCTGTGGGTTCGATTCCTACCGCCGCCGGGCAGCCACTGGTTCAAAAGGGTACAAGCGTACCCCGTCCTGGCGTTCGGCTTCCTTCAGGGGTGAAACGCTTGGGAAAGGAGCCTGCGCCCTGAATTTCCGTCGAAACCAACGTGAGCACGGAAAAAAAGTGGTGTCTGGGCCGCTCCCATGGCGGTCATTTCCCATGTGGCGCCCCAAGCACCTATTGAGGTGGGGGCAACGTCGGGTTGAGGTCAAACACCCCTTTCCAAGCGTTCAGGTCCCATAATGGCCGAGCACCAGGCCGGGAGCGCGCTTGTACCTATTTTACCGGTAGGTACCCGACGGCAGCACTTGCCTCCCACAGCCGCGGCGGATGCTAGTCTACAAGGCCGTCAGTGTTTGGACAAGAGGCGCCCAGAGACAACAGCTGAGATCTCTATTGGGCCCTCTTTCGAGATGTGGACCCCCACGACAGCCGAGCACCAGGCCAGGGGACATCTCTACCCATGAGAAAAACCGGTGGGTTCCCGGCGGCACCGGGATTTGAACTCGGTACCTCCCGCATACGAGACGTATGCTCTACCGCAAGCGCAATGGAGCTGCACTTCGGAACGTGCGCGCTGGTGTCGTCGGACTACGTCACTGCCAGGATCACTGACTGGACGCCACCGCCCTCCTCGACCTTTGCCTACATAAGAAGACCAACGAGCCATCAACACTTTAGTGGGCATGTCGGCTGGCCATCTGTCAACATCATGACAAACCCCCTTGCGTTTTTCGCGCAGATCCTGCTACTGGGAACGGCAGTACCAGCCGAAGCACCTGACAGATTGTCGCACATAGGTCACGCCAAAGCCTTCCCCCGGAGCCTGCGCAATGGAGCTGCACTTCGGAACGTGCGCGCTGGTGTCGTCGGACTACGTCACTGCCAGGATCACTGACTGGACGCCACCGCCCTCCTCGACCTTTGCCTACATAAGAAGACCAACGAGCCATCAACACTTTAGTGGGCATGTCGGCTGGCCATCTGTCAACATCATGACAAACCCCCTTGCGTTTTTCGCGCAGATCCTGCTACTGGGAAAGGCAGTACCAGCCGAAGCACCTGACAGATTGTCGCACATAGTCACGCCAAAGCCTTCCCCCGGAGCCTGCGCAATGGAGCTGCACTTCGGAACGTGCGCGCTGGTGTCGTCGGACTACGTCACTGCCAGGATCACTGACTGGACGCCACCGCCCTCCTCGACCTTTGCCTACATAAGAAGACCAACGAGCCATCAACACTTTAGTGGGCATGTCGGCTGGCCATCTGTCAACATCATGACAAACCCCCTTGCGTTTTTCGCGCAGATCCTGCTACTGGGAAAGGCAGTACCAGCCGAAGCACCTGACAGATTGTCGCACATAGTCACGCCAAAGCCTTCCCCCGGAGCCTGCGCAATGGAGCTGCACTTCGGAACGTGCGCGCTGGTGTCGTCGGACTACGTCACTGCCAGGATCACTGACTGGACGCCACCGCCCTCCTCGACCTTTGCCTACATAAGAAGACCAACGAGCCATCAACACTTTAGTGGGCATGTCGGCTGGCCATCTGTCAACATCATGACAAACCCCCTTGCGTTTTTCGCGCAGATCCTGCTACTGGGAAAGGGCAGTACCAGCCGAAGCACCTGACAGATTGTCGCACATGGTCACGCCAAAGCCTTCCCCCGGAGCCTGCGCAATGGAGCTGCACTTCGGAACGTGCGCGCTGGTGTCGTCGGACTACGTCACTGCCAGGATCACTGACTGGACGCCACCGCCCTCCTCGACCTTTGCCTACATAAGAAGACCAACGAGCCATCAACACTTTAGTGGGCATGTCGGCTGGCCATCTGTCAACATCATGACAAACCCCCTTGCGTTTTTCGCGCAGATCCTGCTACTGGGAACGGCAGTACCAGCCGAAGCACCTGACAGATTGTCGCACATAGTCACGCCAAAGCCTTCCCCCGGAGCCTGCGCAATGGAGCTGCACTTCGGAACGTGCGCGCTGGTGTCGTCGGACTACGTCACTGCCAGGATCACTGACTGGACGCCACCGCCCTCCTCGACCTTTGCCTACATAAGAAGACCAACGAGCCATCAACACTTTAGTGGGCATGTCGGCTGGCCATCTGTCAACATCATGACAACCCCCTTGCGTTTTTCGCGCAGATCCTGCTACTGGGAAAGGCAGTACCAGCCGAAGCACCTGACAGATTGTCGCACATGGTCACGCCAAAGCCCGGGAGGCTGTGGTTCGATCCTACCGCGGGGCACCATGGTTCAAAGGGCAAACCCGTCCTGGCGTTCGCTTCTTACAGGGGGAACGCTTGGGAAGGAGCCGCGCCCTGAATTCGTCGAACAACGTGAGCACGGAAAAAAGGGTGTCGGCGATGGCGGTCATCCATGTGGGCCCAAGACCTATGAGTGGGGGCACTTCGGTTGAGTCAAACCCCCTTTCCAAGCGTTCAGTCCCAAATGGCGAGACCAGGCGGGAGCGCGCTGTAACTATTTACGGTAGGTACCGACGGCACTTGCCTCCCACAGGACGGCGGATGCTAGTCTACAAGGCCGTCTGTGGTTGGACAAGAGCGCCCAGAGAAACAGCTGAGATCTCTATTGGGCCCTCTTTCGAGATGTGGACCCCACGACAGCCGAGCACCAGGCCAGGGGACATCTCTACCCTTGAGAAAAACCGGTGGGTTCCCGGCGGCACCGGGATTTGAACTCGGTACCTCCCATATACGAGACGGATGCTCTACCGCAAGCGCAATGGAGCTGCACTTCGGAACGTGCGCGCTGGTGTCGTCGGAATACGTCACTGCCAGGATCACTGACTGGACGCCAGCGCCCTCCTCGACCTTTGCCTGCATAAGAAGACCAACGAGCCATCAACACTTTAGCGGGCATGTCGGCTGGCCATCTGTCAACTTCATGACAAACCCTCTTGCGTTTTTCGCGCAGATCGTGGTACTGGGAACGGCGGTACCAGCCGAAGCACCTGACAGATTGTCGCACATAGTCACGCCAAAGCCTTCCCCCGGAGCCTGCGCAATGGAGCTGCACTTCGGAACGTGCGCGCTGGTGTCGTCGGACTACGTCACTGCCAGGATCACTGACTGGACGCCACCGCCTTCCTCGACCTTTGCCTACATAGAAGACCAACGAGTCCATCAACACTTTAGTGGGCATGTCGGCTGGCCATCTGTCAACATCATGACAAACCCCCTTGCGTTTTTCGCGCAGATCGTCGGCTACTGGGAACGGCAGGTACCAGCCGAAGCACCTGACAGATTGTCGCACATAGTCACGCCAAAGCCTTCCCCCGGAGCCTGCGCAATGGAGCTGCACTCGGAACGTGCGCACTGGTGTCGTCGGACTACGTCACTGCCAGGATCACTGACTGGACGCCAGCGCCCTCCTCGACCTTTTCCTACATAAGAAGGACCAACGAGCCATCAACACTTTAGTGGGCATGTCGGCTGGCATCTGTCAACATCATGACAAACCCCCTTGCGTTTTTTCGCGCAGATCCTGCTACTGGGAAAGGGAAGTACCAGCCGAAGCACCTGCCAGATTGTCGCACATGGTCACGCCAAAGCCTTTCCCCGGAGCCCTGCGCAATGGAGCTGCACTTCGGAACGTGCGCGCTGGTGTCGTCGGACTACGTCACTGCCAGGATCACTGACTGGACGCCACCGCCTTCCTCGACCTTTGGCCTACATAAGAAGACCAACGAGCCATCAACACTTTAGTGGGCATGT